>NW_022147880.1:55000-65427 GCF_901933205.1 Camarhynchus parvulus
TCCAAATTTCCCCCAAATTTTCCCGAAATCTCGGTTTTTCCCCGCAGATCTCACCGAGGTCGAAGTGGAACATGCAGTGCGTGAGCAGCACCGAGCGCAGCAGCGCCCGCGGCGCCCATGGCGGAGCCCGGGAGAGATCGCGCTCTGCAGGGGGGACAGCACGGGGGGCGTTGGGGACATTTGGGGACATTTTGGGGACGTTTGGGGACATCGGGGACATTTGGGAGATTTGGGGACATTGGGGACGTTGGGGACGTTGGGGATGTTGGGGACATTGGGGACAGCACAGGGGACATTTTGGGAGATTTGGGACATTGGGGGCGTTGGGGACATTTGGGAGATTTGGGGACATCAGGGACATTTTGGGGACATTAGGGGGATTGGGGACGTTTGGGACATTTTGGGGACATTGGGGACACTGGGGGCGTTGGGGAGATTTGGGGAGATTTGGAGACATTGGGGACATCGGGGGGATTGGGGACATTGGGGACATTTTGTGGACATTTGAGGACATTTGGGGATTGGGGACATTTGGGGACATTGGGGGTGTTGGGGACATTTGGGAGATTTGGGGACAGTGGGGACATCGGGGACATTTGGGAACATTTTGGGGACGTTTGGGGACAATTTGGGGACACTGGGGACATTTGGGGACATTGGGGACATTTGGGACATTTGGGGAGAATTTGGGGACATTTGGTGACGTTGGGGACATCGGGGACAATTTGGGAGATTTGGGGACATTGGGGGATTGGGGCCGTTGGGGACATTTGGGGCATTTTGGGGATGCTTGGTGTCAATTTTGGGGACATTGAGGACATTGGGACATTTTGGGGACATTGGGGACATTTGGGGGATTGGGGGCGTTGGGGACATTGGGGGACATTTTTGGAACAATTTGGGGTCAATTTGGGGACATTTTGGGGACATTGGGGATACTGGGGACATTTGGGGACAATTTTGGGACATTGGAGGGATTGGGGACATTTGGGGACATTGGGGACATTTGGGGAGATTTGGGAGATTTGGGGACATTTTGGGGACACCGGGGACATTGGGGACATTGGGAGTGTTGGGGACATTGGGGACACTTGGGGGATTTGGGGACATTGGAGGGTTTGGGGACATTTTGGGGACATTGAGGACATCGGGGACATTTGGGAACATTTTGGGGACGTTTGGGGACAATTTGGGGACATTTGGGACATCGGGGATGTTTGGGACACTGGGGGCACTGGGGACATTTGGGGACATTGGGGATGTTGGGGACATTGGGGACGTTTTGGGGAGAATTTGGGGACATTTGGGGACATCGGGGACAATTTGGGAGATTTGGGGACATTGGGGGATTGGGGCCGTTGGGGACATTTGGGGCATTTTGGGGATGTTTGGTGTCGATTTTGGGGACATTTTGGGGACATTGGGGACACTGGGGACATTGAGGACATTGGGGACATTTTGGGGACATTTGGGGACAGTGGGGACATTTTGGGAGATTTGGGGACATTGGGGACATGGGGGAGATTTGGGGGGATTGGGGGTGTTGGGGGACAGTGGGGACATTGGGGACAATTTGGGGACATTTTGGGGACATTGGGGAGATTTGGGGACATTGGGGGACATTGGGGACACAATGGGGATGTTTGGGGATATTTGGGACAATTTGGGGAATTTGGGGCATTGGGACATGGGGACAATTTGGGGACAATGGGGGGAGATTTGGGGACAATGGGGAATTGGGGGGATTTGGGGAATGCATGGGGAGGGGGACAGGGTCTTGGGGAGATTTGGGACAGACATTCGGTGACGTTGGGGACATTGGGGACATCAATGGGGATGTTTGGGGATATTTTTGGGACACTTTGGGGACATTTTGGGGGCATTGGGGACATTGGGGACAATTTGGGGACAATTTGGGGAGATTTGGGGACAATGGGGACATTGGGGGGATTTGGGGACATTTGTGACATTTGGGGAGGTTTGGGGACGATTTTGGGTCTTTGGGGACATTGGGGACATCGCGGACATTTGGTGACGTTGGGGACATTGGGGACACTTTGGGGATGTTTGGGGACATTTTTGGGACAATTTGGGGACATTCTGGGGAGGTTTGGGGACTTTGGGAACATCGGGGACATTTGGGGACATTGGGGACACTGGAGACAGTTTAGGGGAGATTTGGGGTCAGCTTGGGGACATTTTGGGGAGGTTTGGGACATTTTGGGGACATTTGGGGTGTTTGGGGTCAGTTTAATGGAGATTTGGGGACGTTTTGGGACATTTTTGGGGACATTTGGGGTCAATTTTGGGGTCACTTTTGGGGCAGTTTAGGGTGAATTTTGGGGCAGTTTTGGGTCTGTTTTGGGGTCATTTTGGGGGCATTTTTGGGGCAGTTTAGGGTGAATTTTGGGGCATTTTTGGGGTCACTTTTGGGCCAGTTTAGGGGCAGTTTTGGGGTAATTCTGGGGGCAGATTTGGGGTAATTTTGGGGTAATTTTGGGGGAAGTTTTGGGCATTTTTGGGGTCTCACCCATGCGTTCCTGGTACCCCCTGAGGGCTCAGTTTGGGGTCAATTTTGGGGCCACTTTTGGGGCAGTTTAGGGTGAATTTTGGGGCATTTTTGGGGCAGTTTTGGGGTCATTTTGGGGTCATTTTCGGGGTCATTTTTGGGTCATTTCTGGGCCAATTTTGGGGTCATTTTTGGGGCAGTTTGGGTCATTTTTGGGGTCATTTTTTGGGGTCTCACCCAGCCCTTCCTGGTACCCCTCAGGGCTCAGTTTGGGGTCATTTTGGGTCAGTTTAGGGTCTGTTTCGGGGTCATTTTTGGGGTAATTTTTGGGCCAGTTTTGGGGTCATTTTTGGGGCAGTTTAGGGGCACTTTTGGGGACAATTTTGGGACAGTTTTGGGGTAATTTTTGGGTCGGTTTTTGGGGCAGTTTTGGGGTAATTTCGGGGGCAGTTTGGGGTAATTTTGGGGGAAGTTTTGGGGTAATTTTTGGGCCAGTTTTGGGTGAATTTTGGGGCATTTTTGGGGTCATTTTTGGGGCAGTTTTGGGGTAATTTTGGGGGCAGTTTGGGGTAATTTTGGGGGCACTTTTGGGGTAATTTTTGGGGCAGTTTGGGGTGAATTTTGGGGTCATTTTTGGGGTCTCACCCATGCGTTCCTGGTACCCTCTGAGGATCTTGTTCCTGCGCAGCTGCCCCGGGCTCAGCGAGCGCCACTGGAGCTTCATCCGGAAATAATCGTCCCTGGCACCCCAAAACGGCCAAAAACCACCCAAAAATGGCTCTGGTACCCCGAAAACAGCCAAAAGGCTGACCCAAAAGGCAAAAGCCCAAAAATGGCTCTGGTACCCAAAAAATGGCTCTGGTACCCAAAAACAGCCAAAAAATGGCTCTGGTACCCAAAACCAGCCAAAAACAGCCCAAAACTGGCTCTGGTACCCGAAAACACCCCAAAAATGGCTCTGGCACCCCAAAAATGGCTCTGGTACCCAAACACACCCCAAAAATGGTTCTGGTACCCCCAAAACAGCCAAAAACCACCCCAGAAATGGCTCTGGTACCCCAAAAATGGCTCAGGTACCCAAAAACAGCCAAAAACACCCCAAAAATGGCTCTGGCACCCCAAAACGGCCAAAAACACCCAAAATGGCTCTAATACCCCAAAAACACCCCAAAAATGGCTCTGGCACCCCCAAACAGCCAAAAAATGGCTCTGGCACCCAAACACACCCCAGAAATGGCTCTGGTATCCCGAAAATGGCCAAAAAACACCCCAGAAATGGCTCTGGTACCCAAAAATGGCCAAAAACATCCCAAAACTGGCTCTGGTACCCCAAAAACACCCCAAAAATGGCTCTGGTACCCCCAAAAATGGCTCAAAAATGGCTCTGGTAGCCAAAAACACCCCAAAAATGGCTCTGGTACCCCAAAAAAATGGCCGAAAAAACACCCCAAAAATGGCTCTGGTACCCAAAAACGGCCAAAAATGGCTCTGGTACCCCAAAAACACCCCAAAAACGGCTCTGGTACCCCAAAACCAGCCAAAACCACCTCAAACACCCCAAACCCCCATTTAGACCCCCAAAACCCCCACCTGGACCCCCAAAAAGCCCGCCAAAACCACCCCAAAATGGCTCTGTACCCAAAAACCACCCAAAATTGCTCTGGTACCCCCAAAACACCCCAAAACCCGCTTTGATACCCCAAAACCAGCCAAAACCACCTCAAACACCCCAAACCCCCATTTGGACCCCCCCCCAAGAACAACCCCCAAAACCCACCCCAAGACACTCCCAAAACCCCCTTTGGACACCAAAACCAACCCCAAGCCCCATCTGGACACCCCAAAACCAGTCTTTGACACCCCAAACCCCCAAAAGCCCCATTTGGACACCCCCAAAACCAGATTTTGACACCCCGAAACTCCCCAAAACCCCATTTGGACACCCAAACACCCCAAAACCAACCCCAAAACCTCCCTTTGACACCCCAAAACCCCATTTGGACACCCCAAACCCACCCCAAACCCCCCATTATGACACCCAAAACCCCCCCAGACCCCCCAAAACCAGATTTTGACACCCCCAAACACCCCAAAGCCACCCAAACCCCCACCTGGACACCCCAAAACCTCCGTTTGACACCCCAGACACCCCAAAACCCCATTTGGACACCCCAAACCCACCCCAAACCCCCATTATGACACCCCGAACTCCCACCTGGACACCCCAAACCAGATTTTTGACACCCCAAACACCCCAAACCCCCATTTTGATACCCCAGAACCCCCACCTGGACCCCCCAAAACCCTCCCAAACCACCCCCCAAAAGCTCTCCCAAAACCCCATTTGGACACCCAAACCCACCCCAAACCCACCTGGACACCCCAAAACCCCATTTGGACACCCCAAAACCAGATTTTGACACCCCGAAACTCCCCCCAAAACCCCATTTGGACACCCAAGCACCCCAAAACCAACCCCAAACCCTCCCTTTGACACCCCAAAACCCCATTTGGACACCCCAAAATCCCCCAGACACCCCAAGCACCCCAAACCCCCCCAGGCACCCCAAAACCAACCCAAACCCTCCCTTTGACACCCCAAAATCCCCATTTTGACACCCAAACCCCCCAGACCCCCCAAAACCAGATTTTGACACCCCCAAACACCCCAAAACCACCCAAACCCCCACCTGGACACCCCAAAACCTCCGTTTGACACCCCAGACACCCCAAACCCCCATTTGGACACCCCAAACCCCCCAGACACCCCAAAACCTCCCTGAGCACCCCAAAACCCCATTTGGACACCCCAAACCCACCCCAAACCCCCATTATGACACCCCAAAACCCCCCTTTGACACCCCAAACCCCCACCCGGACACCCCAAACCAGATTTTTGACACCCCAAACACCCCAAAACCCCATTTGGACACCCAAACCCACCCCAAACCCACCTGGACACCCCAAAACCTCCCTTTGGCACCCCAAAGCCCCATTTGGACACCCCAAAACCCCAGACCCCCCAAACACCCCCAAACCCCCAATACCACATGTGGGCCACCTCCCCAAACACCCCAAAGCCACCCCAACTCCCACCTGGACACCCCAAAACCTCTGGGGTTCTGTCCCCCCCCCCGCAAACACCCCAAAGCAGGAAGGGGACACCCCAAACGCGCCCCAGACCCCCACACCCTCACGGGGTTTGGGCCCCCAGTCTGACATGCGGGGACATGGGGACATTTGGGGGCTTTGGGGTACTTTGGGGACATTTGGGGACATTTTGGGGACACTTGGGGACATTTGGAGCCCCAGCAGGAGGGCAGCCTGGGGACATTTGGGACTCGGGGCTCACACCCTGCACACGGGGTTTGGGCACATTTGGGGACATTTGGTTTGGGGACATTTGGGGGGATTTGGGATTTTTCTGGGGACATTTGGGGACATTTTGGGGGGATTTGGGATTTTTCTGGGGACATTTTGGGGACATTTGGGGACATTTGGGGACATTTGGGGACATTTGGGGACATTTGGGGACATTTTGGGGGGGTTTGGGGACATTTTGGGGGGATCTGGGATTTTTCCGGGGACATTTGGGGACATTTTAGGGGCATTTAGGGACAATTGGATTGGGGACATTTAGGGGGATTTGGGGACATTTAGAGGGATTTGGGGACATTTGAGAGGGATTTGGGGACTTTTGGGGATTTGGGATTTTGGGGGACATTTTGGGGGATTTGGGATTTTCTGGGGGACATTTGGGGACATTTGGGGGCTTTGGGGACATTTTGGGGACAGGTCAGGGAATTTGGGGACATTTGGGGACATTTTGGAGACATTTAGGGGGATTTGGGGACATTTGGGGACATTTTGGGGACATTTGGGATTTTTTTGGGGACATTTTGGGGCGATTTAGGGGACATTTGAGGGGGATTTGGGGACATTTTGGGGGACATTTTGGGATTTCTGGGGACATTGGGGGGGACATTTTGGGGAATTTGGGGAATTTGGGACTTTGGGGACATTTTGGGGCATTTGGGGACAATTTGGGGACATTTAGGGGTTTGGGGGACATTTGGGGGGGGGGTTTTGGGGACATTTTGGGGGGACAGTTCGGGGGTGGGACATTTGGGGACATTTGGGGGACTTTGGGGGGATTTGGGCACATTTGGGGACATTTTAGGGGGGATTTGGGGACATTTGGGGGGATTTGGGGAGCATTTTTGGGGAGTGTGGGTTTTTCTGGGGACATTTGGGGACATTTTAGGGGCATTTAGGGACATTTTGGGGACATTTGGGGGGATTTGGGGACATTTGAGAGGGATTTGGGGACTTTTGGGGGGATTTGGGGACATTTTGGGGGAATTTGGGGGTTTTGGGGACATTTTGGGGGGATTTGGGATTTTTCTGGGGACATTTGGGGACATTTTAGGGGCATTTAGGGACAATTTGGGGACAGTTCAGGGGATTTGGGGACATTTGGGGACATTTTGGAGACATTTAGGGGGAATTTGGGATTTTTTGGGGACATTTTGGGGCAATTTGGGGACAATTTGGGGACATTTAGGGGTGTTTGGGGACATTTAGGGGTGTTTGGGGACATTTTGGGGGGATTTGGGGACATTTTGGGGACATTTGGGGACATTTTGGGACATTTTACGGGGATTTGGGGACATTTAGGGACAATTTGGGGACATTTTGGGGACATTTGGGGGGAATTTAGGGACATTTGAGAGGGATTTGGGGACATTTTGGGGGGATTTGGGATTTTTCTGGAGACATTTGGGGACATTTTGGGGACATTTAGGGAGATTTTGGGGGGGATTTGGGAACATTTTGGGACATTTGAGGGGGGATTTAGGGGACATTTTGGGGACTGGTCAGGGGATTTGGGGACATTTTGGGGTGGTTTGGGGGCATTGATGGGGATTTGGGGACATTTTGGGATTTTTTGGGGACATTTGGGGACATTTTGGGGGGTTTGGGGACATTTTGGGACAATTGGGGGACTTTTCTAGGACATTTGGGATTTTTGGGGGAGATTTAGGGACATTTTAAGGGGTTTTGGGGACATTTGAGGGAAGATTTAGGGGATACTTGGCATTTTTTGGGGACATTTGAGGGAGATTTGGGGTTTCTGGGGGAGATTTGGGGACATTTGTGGCCATTTGGGGAGAGATTTGGGATTTTTTTGGGGTCAATTTTAGGTGCCCCACCCCTGGCCACGCCCACCCCTCTGACCACACCCACCCTCTGACCACGCCCCCCACCCGAGGCCCCGCCCCTCACCCCGCGGAAGATTCGCTCCCGCAGCTCCGCCGGGCTCAGGCCCCGCCCCCAATCGGCGCGAGCCAATGGGGGGCCCCGAACGGGAGAGGGGCGGGGCGCCAACGTCACCTGCAAAGGGGCGGGGCATGGCGAGCCACGCCCACATTAAACAACCCTAAAATCCCCAAATTCCCCCAAAATCCTCCAAATATCCCAAAATCCCCCCATAAATCTGCTCCAAATCCCCCCAAAATTCCCCCAAATCTCCAAAATTCCAGTTAAACCTCCCCAAAATTCCCCCAAAATCCAAAATAGCCCCCGAAATTCCCCCCAGATCCGCCCCCAAAACCTCCCAAACCCAAAAAATCCCCCCAAATCCTCCCAAAACCCAAAAAATCCCCCCAACCGCTGCCCCACCCCTCTAAACCCCGCCCCTTTGAGCCCCGCCCCTTTAAGCCCCACCCTCGAAGCCCCGCCCCACAAGACCCCCAAAATCCAAAAATTGCCCCCTTAAACCACGCCCCTCTAAGCCCCACCCCTTTGAACACGCCTCTTTAAGCCCCGCCCCTTTAAACCCCACCCTGTTAAGCCCCACCCATTTAAACCCCGCTTCTTTAAGCCCCACCCCTTAAACACCGCCCCTTTAAGCCCCGCCCCTTTAAGCCCCACCCCTTAAATACTGCCCCTTTAAGCCCCGCCCCTCCATGTCCAGCCCCTTTAAGCCCCGCCCCTTTAAGCCCCACTCCTTTAAACTCCGCCCCTTTAAGCCCCATCCCGTTAAGCCCCACCTCTTTAGGCCCCGCCCCTTTAAGCCCCACCATTTTAAGCCCCGCCCCATTAAGCACCGCCCCTCCAGGTCCAGCCTCTTTAAGCCCCACTCCTTTAAACTCCGCCCCTTTAAGCCCCATCCCATTAAGCCCCACCTCTTTAAGCCCCGCCCCTTTAAGCCCCACCATTTTAAGCCCCGCCCCGTTAGGCCCCGCCCCTCCAGGTCCAGCCCCTTTCAGCCCCACTCCATTCAAACCCCGCCCCTTTAAGCCCCACCCCGTTAAGTCCCGCCCCATTAAGCCCCACCTCTTTAAGCCCCGCCCCTTTGAGCCCCACCCCTTTAAACACCGCCCCTTTAAGCCCCACCCCTCCAGGTCCAGCCCTATTAAGCCCCACCCCCTTAAACATCACCCCCTTAAGCCCCACCCAGTTAAGCCCTGCCCCTCCAGGTCCAGCCCCATTAAGCCCCACCTCTTTAAGCCCCGCCTCTTTGAGCCCCACTCCATTCAAACCCCGCCCCTTTAAGCCCCTCCCCATTAAGTCCCGCCCATTAAGCCCCACCTCTTTAAGCCCCGCCCTTTGAGTCCCACCCCTTTAAACACCGCCCCTTTAGGCCCCGCCCCTTCAAGCCACACCCCATTAACCCCGCCCCTTTAAGCCCCACTCCCGTTAAGCCCCGCCCCTTTAAGCCCCACCCCTCCAGGCCCCGCCCCCAGAGCCCCACCCCATTCAAGCCCCGCCCCATTAAGCCCCGCCCATCCAAGCCCACACCTTTAAGCCCCACCCCGCCAAGCCCCGCCCCTCCAAGCCCCGCCCTCCCCCAGGCCCCGCCCACTCACGCAGCTCAGCAGCTCGAACGGGGGCTCGGGCTCCGGCCCCTCCCCCCCCCGGGGCCCCCCCAGGAGGCGGCCGAGCCCCCCCAGGCCCGGAGCCTGCAGGAGGCGCTGGGGGAGGGGAAAGGGACCCCAAAATCAGCCAAATTCACCCCAAATACACCCCAAAATTATCCCAAAATTATCCCAAAATGAACCCCAAAATTCACCCCAAAATTACCTCAAAATTTACCTCAAAATTATGCCAAAATTCACCCCAAATTCACCCCAAATTCACCCCAAATTCACCCCAAATTCACCCCGAGCCCCCCCAGGCCCGGAGCCTGCAGGAGGCGCTGGGGGAAGGGAAACGCACCAAAATTACCCCAAAATCACCCCAAATTCACCCCAAATTCACCCCAAATTCACCCCAAAATTATCCCAAAATTACCTCAAAATTTACCACAAATTACGGCAAAATTCACCCCAAAATCAGCCAAATTCACCCCAAAATTACCCCAAATTCACCCCAAAATTACCCCAAAATGAACCCCAAAATTACCCCGAAATTATCCCAGAATTATCACCAAAATTACCCCAAAATTATCCCAAATTCACCCCAAAATTACCCCAAAATCACCCCAAATTCACCCCGAGCCCCCCCAGGCCCGGAGCCTGCAGGAGGCGCTGGGGGAGGGGAAAGGCACCAAAATTACCCCAAATTCACCCCAAATTCACCCCAAAATCACCCCAAATTCACCCCAAAATTACCCCAAATTCACCCCAAAATTTACCCCAAAATTATCCCAAAATCACCCCAAAAATTACCCCAAAATTACCCCAAATTCACCCCAAAATTACCCCAAATTCACCCCAAAATTGCCCCAAAATCACCCCAAAATTATCCCCAAAATTACCCCAAATTCACCCCAAAATTATCCCAAATTCACCCCAAATTCACCCCAAAATTGCCCCAAAATTCACCCCAAAATTTCCCCCCAAAATCACCCCAAAATTACCCCAAATTCACCCCAAATTCACCCCGAGCCCCCCAGGCCCGGAGCCTGCAGGAG
>NW_022147881.1:0-6137 GCF_901933205.1 Camarhynchus parvulus
CGGCAGCTCCTGGCCCTGCAGGGCTGAGGCTTTTCCCCGTTGCTGGGCACAGACTGATGGAGCAGCACTGCTGAACTCGGGCACACAGAGGGACCAGCAGCAGCTGCCTTTGGCCACCTGAGGCTCCAAGGGCCAAACTCTGAGCAGCCAGGGCTGGAAGAGACTGGCAGGATCTGATCCCTGACTCTGGGCCAGGCCTGCACAAATGACCCCACAGCAGCAGCAGCAGCAGATGGAGCTGACTTTGAGCACAGCCCCTGCCCCTCTTCCCTGCCGTGTGCAGCGGTGTCACAGCAGCCTGAGGCACCTGGGAGCCCCCAGGGCCAGCAGGGACTTGAGATGGCAGCCCTGGGCTCCTGGAGGCTGGGCAAGGAACGGAGCTGGGCACTCCCTGTCCATGGGGAGCTTGCAGATGGAAAAGGCTGCTGTGCCCAGGCAGCTGCAAGGGCACAGAAAGGAGGCTCTGGAGCACTGGATCTGTGCCAGTGCCACAGTCCTGGGCAGCAGCCAGCGAGCCCTGGGGGAACAGAGGGCACAGCAAGAGGGACAGAACCAGGCAAGGGCAGAGACTGGAGAGAGCCAGAGCCAGGAGCAGGAACAGCTGCTCCATTGCACTCTTGGAGAAAGCTCTTGGCTGCTTCAAAGCGCTGAAAGGCGTGAAGGGCAGAGAGGAGGCCCCAGCAAACAATGCTCCTGTTTGCACAGCCTCCCCTCTGCGTGTCCCAGAAGGAATTGGATGGGCTGTGTTCTTCTCTCCGAGTCGTCTCGTTCAGCATGAGCAGCTCAGCACCAGGAGCTGAAGGAGCTGAAGCCTCAGGCCACAGGAGCTGGGCAAGAGGGAACTTTTGGAGCAAAGTCATGCTGCTAAAAGAGACCCAGCTGAATGCAGTGGATATAATCATGGAATCACAGAATCCTTTCTGTTGGAAAAGCCCTCTGAGCTCACCCAGTGCAGCCGCTCACCCAGCAGTGCCAAGCCCAGCACTAAACCACGTCCCTGAAGTGCCAAGGCCTGGACAGCAGCCCTGAGTGAGGCCTGGACAGCAGGCCCTGAGCCAAAGGTGGCCTCTGGATGAACCTTCCAAGCAAAGGTTATCTTTGTATCTGCTCCCTGATGAAATATGCATGGTCATTAGCACTGTGATAGATGTAGCCACTCCTTAGTGAAACATGGATTGACCTTTGTGTATTTAGAAGCCAGACAAGGCCATGAAATCTGACATCTGGCCTTGTTTGGGGCTGAAGGATCAAAGTCACCTCCCTTGGTTCCTCCTGGGGCCCTGGCCAGGCTTTGGGAGGGACCCAAGAGGAGGATGAAACCAGATGTTGCCCCACTAGAAGTGCTGTCAGTTTGTTCATTCAGCACTGTCAGAGCTGGGCCCTGTCCCAGCGGGGTTGGAGCCTCACCTGGGGCTGGAGGCACCTGCAGGAATTGCCAGTGCCCAGGAGTGGCTCTGCAGCCCTTGGCTGTGACAGCTTCCCCAGCTGCTGTGTGGGTCTGGGGGATGGTAAAGCCTGAGGGTAACTGGGGCTGGATCTTTGTTCATCACTGCAGGCAATCTTTGGTGGGGATGGTTGGGTGCATTGCTGAGCTGCTCCTGTTGTGATTCTTTGCTGCTTTGAACTGCAGGAAATGACACTGATTCCTTCAGTTGGAGTCTGTGTCTTTGGTGCTGACTTTGCCCACTGGTAAAACAAAACTGGCCCAGTCTGGCCAGATCCCAACAAAATGTCACTTGTTCAGTGTAAATGTGAGGAATCAGTCCCATCAGAAATTCCCAGCTGGGAAGCCCTTCCCTGGAGTTCCCTGGCTCTGGAGTGGGCTGAGGTGGGAGCCCCGTGGGAGCAGTGGGGCAGTCGGGTAAAAGAGGCTGAACCCCTGGATGGCTTCAAATGCATCCAAAAATTGCATATGGAAAAGGAAAAGAACTTGTGGGTTTGGGCAGACAAAGATGAATTTGTTAAGAGTCCATTGGAAACAGCACCTTCAGAAGGAGCAATGATTGTTGGAATGCTCCCACATGGAGCAAGAGAAGAAGGTTTTAATCTTGAGCTCAGATGCATTTGTGCAAGTGAAATATCTATATAATAAATAACTATATATATATTTATACTATAATAAGATATATATATATATATATATATTTTTATATATATTTTATATGTATGTCTATATCTGTCTATCTATATCAATATGTATATCTACATATAAAATTATAATAATGTGAAGTAGTGCTGACAATACTAATTTGGTAGCTTTGGCTGCTCAGGGATGTAACACTAAATACCCTACAGAACAGGATTGGCCAGGACCCTAATGTCAGTGGTCAACTTTGTGAGATTGTATACAGTGAAAAAAGGAGGAAGGGAGGAAATTGGCTATTTTGACAGGGTTTGCTGATACTGTGATGCAGAGTGCTTTGTCTGTTCCTGTGAAAAATACAGTGATTAAGCCTGCAGGGTTTTTTCACCAGACCAGACTATGCACAAGCTGCAGGATTGGTTGAAAGGGTGAAGGGGTTGTTAGAAGAGCAGTTGAACAAATGAGGAGATGGGAACCTTTGCCCATGGAGAACCCATCTCCCAGATGTGCTCCATGCCCTTAACAATGGCCCACGGGGGAAATGGAAACCCCCTGGCTGTGCACGGCTGCCCCCAATTTGCAAATCCACCCATGGGCAGTGAGACTTGGACTGCCTGGGAAATTGTTCTGGCTGTGATGGCCCCTGGCAGGGCCAGCCCAGAGGCTGCAGGGCTGGGCCTTCATGCACTGGAATGAATGAGGAGAAATTCAAAGCAAATGAGAGCCATCAATACTGAAACAGGAATTCAGATTCCTCCAGGACACTTTGCTTTGGTAACTGCTCACTTGGAGCTTGGCCTTGCAAAGTGTTCATGTCATGGCAGGAGGAATTGATGCAGAATATCAAGGAGAAATTACAGTAATTCTGTTAAACAATAGTGAATAAGACTGGATTATTCAACCCCATGACAGGGTAGCAAAATTTTGATGTTGCAATTTTAAGAACAATTGTGAAAAAAAGAGATCCCTCTCCAGTCACTACTGTTTGTGGAGATGAAGGGTTTGGATGCAGCAGCCCTAATAATGGAGCCAGAGTGTGGGTCCGGAGGCCAAATGGCCCTCCCGAGGCAGCTGAAGGAACAGCTCCTGGGAAAGACAGCTCTGAGTCCTGAAACCTGGGCAGGAACAATGGGAATGTGTCCCTGCAGCCAAGTGTTCTGTGTGAGAACAAGCAGATCTGACAGGAGATTGTTTTCCACATCCTGCCAGACCAAATCTCCCTGTTTGCCCCAAGGGCCCCTGTGGAAAATGCTCTGATCCACGGGGCTCCATGTGGAGGCTGCTGTGACACTGAGGGACTGGCACAGGAATTCCATCCAGGAGCCTGGGTGCCCCTCAGGGACTGGGACCCGGCCCCTTCCAGCCAGAGGGGAAAGGGCCCCCCCAAGCCTTGTTAGCCACAGACAGCATGGTAAAGCTGAACAGCAAAGGGCCTCGGGGCATTATTCTGGAATTAACGTGGTGCCAGCTGCATGGACGACAGAATTGTTGTTCCTAACTCCAATGAGATTGAGAAAAAAGAATGAAGAACGGTGTCACTAAAGTACTCCTGATGTCTGTAAGGTGTACCTTGACAGTCAGCCAGAATCTTTGTCTGCCACAAACACCTCTAGTGTTTCACCAAGGGGTCAGTCATCAAAATGGAATGATGAGTTCTGATGGATTGCTGAGCTTCTTTTGTAATTCTTTGCTAATGATGATGTGCTTTGCTGAGCTTATCCTTTTGTAATTCTTTGCAGCTGTGCATGATATAAATGACACAATTCCTTCAGTTGGTGTGTGTGTCTTTGGTAGTGACCCTGCCCACTGGAGAAACAGGGCCCCCTCTTGCCTAAGTGTTACCTGGGAAGGCAAAACCCTCCCTCCAAAATTCCCCCCCCCCTTCCTCCTTGTTTCCCCCCTTCATACCCTGAGCATGATGTCCTCTGGTCTGGGGTATCCGGGGTCAGTTGGGGTCCCCTGTCCTGGCTGTGTCCCCTGCCAAGCCCCCCAGCAGCCCCAGCCCCTCCCCAGCGTGGCTGGACGAGGGGCAGGACAGGCCTTGGCTGTGCTGCAGCTCAGCAAGAACAAAACCATCTCTGCGTGCTCAGCCCTGTGCTCAGCGCCCGGCCCAGCAGTGTCTCAGTGCCAGGGGCTGTGCCCTCAGTGCCTGCCAGGGGTTTCCATGGCAACTGCCAGGCCAGGTGACCCAGGTGTCCCCCCCAGTGCCGGTTGCCATGGCAACAGTGCCCAGCCCTGCCCCTTTCTGTCTGGCTGACCTGGCCTTTGGCCCTGGCAGTGCCGTTGGCTGCTGGTTCCTGGTGCCTGAGCGGCCAGCGCGGCACAGGGCAGGTGGCCATGGCACAAGCCCCCAGCAAGGGATCCCCTCTGGCTCTGGGCACTGACAGCAGCCCTGAGCAAGGGGCCCAGGGCAGCTTTCCATGGCCACCAACCACCACAACGGCTCCGGGCATTGGTTGCCATGGCACCAAACCAAGGAACAGGTCCCTGTGGCCGTTGCCATGGCACCTGGTGGCACCAACGAGTGTCACTGCAATTGTACCTGGAACAGCCCTGGCACCGCTTTGTCCTCAGGGTTGCCCATGGCGAGGGCAGCAGCATGGCTGGGGCTCTGCCATGGAACCTGGGGCAGAAATGGGAAGGGGCAGCAGAGCAGGGGCTGATCCATCCCCATGGGGGCTGCCACAGCCCCCAGGGCAGCGTCCCAGGCGTCCTGATGGAGCTGCCAACAACATCCCCCCCTCTGCAGCCCTGGGATCCCCCAGCTCACACAGGTGCCCCCATCCTTGCAGGCTCTTGGTGGACACGGCAGCACTGGCTCAGCAGGATTTGCATTGCACATGGGGAAACTCAGGAGGGGAGCTTCAAAAAACCCCCATGCTGTTGCTGTGGGGACATGAACCTGAGGGAGCACAAATGCCATCAGCCCTGGGGTTCACAGGTGGTTTGGGGGACACCAGGGAAACCACTCAGCTTTGTCCTGGCCTCTGCACTCAGCCAGAAAGTTTGTTCCCATCAGCTGGGAGTTTTCCTGTCCCCACTGCAGACGCTGTTGTCTCAGAGCCAGGGCTGCCTGGCAGCCAGCCCCCCAAACTGCCCTCAGCACGAAACCCTTTGCTTCACCTTTTTTTGCTCTCTGACTCTTCCTGATACAAATTTCTTCCTCTTGCCCAGCCCCCTGTTCCCTGCCCTGCAAACAGCCCATCCCTGTTTATTAAACCTCTCTGGCCCCACTCCCCATTGCAGTTCCTGACTTGGCCCCATGGGAACGTCCCTTGGGCAGCAGGATCATCCTACAAGTGCTGCAGGAATTGTCTGCAGGCTCCTGCAGTGCCTCCTGCTGCTCCCTTGCCAGAGGCAGCCCAGGCCAGGGGGGCCATCTGCTGTGTCTGGCTCTGGGGTTCCCTGTTCTGGGCAAGTGAAGGAGGAGGAGCTGCAGAGGCTCTGCAGGACTGACAGGATGGGTTTTGGGGCTGGCAGGAGAAGCTGAGGGACCTGGGGCCACAGCCCTGCAGCAATTTGAAGAGGAGGCCCAGGGCTCATCCTGCGTGTTTGCTCCGCCAGGGTGGTTTCCGAAGAGAATCCCAGAATCAGCAAGGTTGGAAAAGACATTTGGCAATCATCAAGTCCAACCTGTGTGCCCAAGAACTGCCTTGTCCCCCCTGAGCTGCCTCTTCTCCAGGATAAACAACCCCAGCTCCCTCAGCCACTCTCCTCACAGCACTTGTGCTCCAGCAAAAAGCCCCAGCCTTGTTGCCCTTCTCTGGCGCTGCCCCAGCCCCTCCATGTCCTTCCTAAATGGGGGGCCCAGAACTGGACACAGCACTCGAGGTGCTGCCGGGGCAGTGCTGAGCACAGGGGAAGAATCCCTGCCCCCTGCTGAGGGCAGCTGGGCTGGCCACCATTCCTGATCCAGGCCACCAGCCATTGGCCTTCTTGGCCACCTGGGGTTAATGCTGGCTCATGTCCAGCCTGCTGTCCATCAGTCCCTGCAGGTCCCTTTCTGCCTGGCTGATAGCCCAGGTCTAGCAATGTGGTTTTAGCTGGCTTAGGC
>NW_022147882.1:0-6119 GCF_901933205.1 Camarhynchus parvulus
TGTGCCCTGCGTGTCCTGTCCCAAAGTGTTCTTGAGTGTCCCCAACTGTCCCTGTCTCCAAGTGTCCCTAGTCCCCAACAATTGTCCCCAACTGTCCCACAGGTGTCCCTCAGTGTCCCTGTGTTCCCAGAATGTTCCCAGTGTCCCATGTGCTACATCCCTGGGGTATCCCAAGTGTGTGTCCTCAACAGCAACATCCCCATGTGTCCCCAAGTATCCCCTGCATGTCCCTGCATGTCCCCTGCATGTCCGCATCATCCCTTTCTAGGTAAGTGTCCCCACACATCTCCGACTGTCCCCAAGTGTCCACCGCGTGTCCCCAAGTGTCCCCAACAACTATCCCCACGTGCTCATGTCTCCCGCATATCCCCAAGCTGTCGCTGTGTGTCCCTACTGACCCCAGGTGTCCCCAGTGTCCCCAGGTGTCCCCAGTGTCCCAGTGTCCCCAGGGTGTCCCAGCTGTCCCCTGTGTCCCAGGTGTCCCAGCTGTCAGCTGTGTGTCCCCTGCACGACCCACCCCAAGTGTCCAGGTGTGTCCCCAGTGTCCCCAGGTGTCCCCAGGTGTCCCAATGTCCCCAGGTGTCCCAGGTGTCCCCAAGTGTCCCCAGGTGTCCCCAGGTGTCCCAGTGTCCCCAGGTGTCCCCAGGTGTCCCCACCTCTCCGCGGCGCAGCATGTCCCACTTGTTCATGATCTTCATGGCGTAGATCTGCCCGGTCTCCTCATCCCTCCCCGGCCACCTGCGGGGGGAGGGGGACAGGGGGACAGGGGTCTGGGGCTCCGTGCCACCCGGTGTCCCGGTGTCCCTCAGTGTCCCCACTGTCCCCCCCGGTGTCCCCGGTGTCCCCCCCAGTGTCCCGGTGTCCCCATTGTCCCGGTGTCCTTTGTCCCCACGGTGTCCCGGTGTCCCTCAGTGTGTCCCCGATGCCCCCCGGTGTCGGTGTCCCCAATGTCCCCTCGGTATACGACCATACCCCGGTGTCCCGGTGTCCCCGATGTCCCCGGTGTCCCGGTGCCCCCTCAGTGTCCCTGCTGTCCCCGGTGTCCCGGTGTCCCGGACCTCAGCTGAGCAGCGCCCCTCCGATCACTTTGGGGGCTCTCGGTGCCACCCCGTGTCCCCGGTGTCCCCCCAGTGTATCCCCAGTGTCCCCGGTGTCCCCCTCAGTGTCCCCGATGTCCCCTCAGTGTCCCCGCTGTCCCCGGTGTCCTGCTGTCCCCAGTGTCCCGATGTCCCGGTGTCCCCCGGTGTCCCGGACCTCGCTGAGCGACCCTCCCGATCACTTTGAGAATCTCGGTGCCACCCCGTGTCCCCGATGTCCCCGGTGTCCCGGTGTCCTCAGTGTCCCCGATGTCCCGGTGTCCCCAGTGTCCCCTCGGTGTCCTGCTGTCCCCGGTGTCCCGGTGTCCCCGGTGTCCCGGTGTCCCGGTGTCCCCGGTGTCCCCTCGGTGTCCCTGCTGTCCCCCGGTGTCCCCGGTGTCCCCCCGGTGTCCCCGGACCTCGCTGAACGCGCCCCTCCCGATCACTTTGAGGATCTCGAAGTCTCCGCGCTGCAGCTGCAGCTCCTGGACCTGCGCGGCCGCCGGCTCGCAAAGGGGGAGCAGGAACCGGGACCGGGTCAGGGGAGCAGGGGCGGAACCGGGTCGGGGAGCGGGTTTTCAGGACCGGGACGGGTCAGAGGGGGAGCGGAACCGGGACGGGTCAGGGAACGGAGACGGAACCCGGAACCGGGTCAGGGGGAAGCGGAACCAGAACAGGGGGACCGGGTCAGGGGCAGAGCCGGGACCGGGAGGAGCGGAACCGGGACCGGGTCGGGGAACAGGGGACCGGGACCGGGTCGGGGGGAACGGAACCGGGTCAGGGGGAACAGAACCAGGGCACCGGGTCAGGAGGCGGAACCAGGACGGGAGGAACGGAACCGGGACCGGGTCGGGGGAACAGAACCAGGACCGGGTCAGGGGGGAACGGAACCGGGTCAGGGGAACGGAACAGGACCGGGTCGGGGGGAACGGAACCAGGACCGGGTCGGGGAACGGAACCGGAACCGGGTCGGGGAACGGAACCAGGACCGGGTCAGGGGAACGGAACTGGGACCGGGTCAGGGGGAACGGAACCGGGACCGGGACCGGGTCAGAGGGGGGAACGGAACCGGGACCGGGTCAGGGAACGGAACCGGAACCGGGTCAGGGGGGAACGGAACCGGAACCGGGACCGGGTCAGGGAACGGAACCGGAACCGGGACCGGGTCAGGGGGGAACGGAACCGGAACCGGAACCGGGTCAGGGAACGGAACCGGGACCGGGGACCGGGTCAGGGAACCAGGACCGGGTCGGGGGGAACGGAACCGGGACCGGGTCAGGGGGAACGGAACCGGAACCGGGTCAGAGGGGGAACAGGAACCGGGACCAGGTCGGGGAACGGAACCGGGACCGGGTCAGGGGGAACTGGGACAGGACCGGGTCAGGGGGAACCGGTCAGGGGAAGGCGATTATGGGAGGGGTCTCGAGGAGATTGGGGGCTTCTGTTTGGAGGGAGAATCCCGGGAATTTGGGGGCTCAGGGGAGAATCGGGAATATTATTTTGCGGGGGTGGGAGGAAAATCCCAGGGAATATTTTTTTGGTGGGGGGCTCAGGGGAATCCCAGGGGAATATTTTTTGGGGGAGCTCGGAGGAAAATCAGGGAATATTTTTGGGGGGCTGGGAGGGGAAAATCCCAGCGAATTTTTTTCGGGGGGCGGGAGTGCAGCGGGGGCAGGCAGGGGAGGGTTCCGGGGGTGGGGTTGGGTTGGGTTGGGTTGGGGGTTTGTGACACCCCGGGTGCGCGGGGGGCGGCCGCGCACCCACCCATTTATGGCCGCGCAGCTATCGCCGCCGCGGGGAACCGGACCCGCCGTGCCCAGAAAGGGCGGCGCCGCCGGGGCCCCCCCACCGGGCCCCCATCCCCGGGCCACGGCGCTGAGCCCCCCCGAGACCCCGACATCGGGACCCCCCCACTGCCCCCCAAAATGACCCCGACATCGGGACCCCCCACTGCCCCACCCTGAGACCCCGACATCAGGACCCCCCACTGCCCCCCACCCTGAGACCCCGACATGGGACCCCCCACTGCCCCCACCTGAGACCCCGACATCGGGACCCCCCACTGCCCAAAATGACCCCGACATCGGGACCCCCCACTGCCCCCCCCGCCCCAAAATGGACCCGGGTCCGGTGGGGGCTCACAGGTGTCGCCCCCCTTCCACCTGCCGGTACCGAGCGGACCCGGACCCGCTCCCCGGCCCGGTGCCAGTTCGAGAACTCCCCATCCGAACCGCCCCCACGCCCGGGATCCCCGTGCCCCTCCCCCCACCGCGTGCAGGGGACCCCCGGTACCGGCCCGCCCGGTCGGACCCGCCCGAACCAGGGGTCGGGCCTGCCGGCCCGAACCGTTCGGTGCCCCCGCCCGTGACAGCCCCGGGCCCGATCCCCGTTCTGGATCCCCGCGGTCCGAGGCGGTTCGAAACGCCCCGAGTCAGTTCGAACCCCGAGGCGGACGCCCCGGTTCCGGACACCGCCGGTCCCGGACCCCCAATCCCGAACTTCCTGGTCGGAATTCCCAGTCGGTCGTGGTCCCCGGTCCCGGAACCCCCAATCCCCGGTACCGGACCCCTGTTCTCGGTTCCGGACCCCCTGATCCAGGCCCGGTGCCCCCCCCAGCCGGACCCCCCCAAATCGAGTCCCGGTCGGTCCCACCCGGAACCGCCCTCCTGTTCGGTCCCGTCCGGTGCCCCCAACCCGAACCCCCAGTCCGACCCCCCTGTTCCCGGTCGAACTCCCAGCCCGATCCCGTTCGGTCGGTCGGTGCCCCAGCCCGATCCGCCCCCCGTTCCGGTCCCGTTCTGGTCCGGTCGGTGCCCCCAGCCTGGACCCTAATCAGGCCCCTCATCCCGGTCGGCGCCCCAGTCGGACCCCGCTCGGTCCCGGTCCCAGTGCCCCAGTCCGACCCCCCCCTCTCGGTCGGTCAGTGCCCCGGTCCCGAACCCCCAGTCCACTCCCCGTTCCCGGTCCCGAACCCCCAATCCGCGCCCCGTTCCCGGTCCCGACCCCCCACCCCGATCAGGACCCCCGTTCAGTCTCGGTGCCCCCGTTCGGTCCCGAACCCCCCACTCCGCGCCCCCGTTCCGTTCCCGGTCCCGGTGCCCCAGCCCGACCGGACCCCGTCCGGTGCCGGTGCCGGTGCCCGCGTTACCCAGCTCAGAAGGTCCGGACGTGTCTGTCGCTGTCGCTGTCGCTGTCGCCGCCGCTGTCGCCGCCGTTGCCGGCGGTGTCCCCGTGTCCCGGGGGTCCCGGTGCTGGAGCGGTGCCACCAGCCCCGCCCCCAGCTTGGGTGCAGGAGGTCTCGAGCCCCAGCGCCCCCGGCCCAGCGCCAGCGCCCGCAGCCGCTCCCGCCGCCCCGGGGTACCGCCGCCATCGCCCGCCCGCACCGGGGGCTCCGCCGCCGCCCCGGGCACCGGGGCCGGGAGCGCCAGGGCGCCTCCCCCGGCCCGGTACCCGCCCCCGGCACCGGGGGGCGGGGGGAAGGCACCTGCGGGGGGGGGGGGGGTGGGGTGGGGACAGCGAGGACCGGAACAGGACCAGACCCCAGACAGGACCCCCAGACCGGGTCCGGAACACCCGACCGGGACCGGGACATCCAGACGGGGACCGGGACCCCCAGACCGGGACCGGGACCGGGACCGGGACCGGGACATCCAGACGGGGACCGGGACCCCCAGACCGGGACCGGGACCCCTGAACCAGGACTTTGGAGCCGGGTCAGAACACCCGACCGGGACCGGGACCGGGACCCCCAGACCGGGACCCCCAGACCGGGTCCGGAACACCCGACCGGGACCGGGACCGGGACCCCCAGACCGGGACCGGGACCCCCAGAACGGGACCGGGACCCCCAGATCGGAACCGGGACACCCAGACCGGGACACCCAGACTGGGACCGGGACCGGGACCGGGACACCCAGACCGGGACATCCAGACGGGGACCGGGACCCCCAGACCGGAACCGGGACCCCCAGACCGGGACCAGGACCGGGACACCCAGACCGGAACCGGGACCCCCAGACCGGGACCAGGACCGGGACATCCAGACCGGGACCGGGACACCCAGACCGGGACCGGGACACCCAGACCGGGACCCCCAGACCGGGACCGGGACCCCCAGACCGGAACCGGGACCGGGACCCCCAGACCGGAACCGGGACCGGGACCCCCCCCCGGCACCACTATCCCGTTACTGGCACCGCTGAGCTGAGCACGGCATCCCCCCCATTACCGACCCCCAGAGCCGCCCAGGACCCCCGGTCCTGGGAATTCACCCCAAATCTTCACAGACCCAGAAATTCTCAGCCCCTAAAATCCCGAGACCCCCAAAATCCCCCCAGACCCCCCAAAATCCCCCAAAATCAACCCCAAAAAAATCCCCCCAGACCCCCCCAAATCCACCCAAAAATATCCCCTCAGACCCCGCCAAAAATCCCCCTAGACCCCCAAATCCCCTCAAATCCCTCAGACCTCCCAAAATCCCCTCCCCAAATCCCTCAAATCCCAGATCCCCAAAATCCCCCCCCCAAAAATCCCCCAAATCCCCCCTCCCCAGTCCCCCAAAATCCCCCCAAAAAATCCCCAGACCCAAATGCCCCCCCAAATCCCCTCGGACCTCCCCCAAAATCCCCCAGACCCCCAAAATCCCCCAGCCCCCCAAATCCCCAAATCAGACCCAGAACTCCCACGTGAGGGTGGGGGAGTTTTTGACAGGGGAGGGGGGTTACGGAGTGAGGGTCTAAGGAGGTTTTTGGGGAGTCTAGGCGTCGAGGAGGTTTTGGGGGGTCTTCTGGAGTGTCCAGAGGGATTTTTGGGGGTGTCCCGAAGGTTCTGGAAGGTCCTGGGGTCCCCTCCCACAGTACATGGTGAGCTGGAGCCACTGTTGGGGGGACACCCGGGAGTCAGATTTGGGGGTTTTCGAAAGGAGTCTCTGAAAAGTTTGGGGTCACCCATGGGGATTTTTGGGGGTCCCTGAGATTTGGGTGTCCCCAGAAGGATTTTACAGGTCCCAGGAGGTTTTGGGGTCACCCCAAATTTTGGGGGGGT
>NW_022147883.1:0-6107 GCF_901933205.1 Camarhynchus parvulus
GGGATTTGGGGGATTTGGGGATTTGGGGTTTGGGGGTTTGGGGGATTTGGGGTTTGGGGGTTTGGGGGATTTGGGGTTTGGGGGATTTGGGGGATGGGGGGGGATTTGGGGATTTGGGGATTTGGGGGATTTGGGGTTTGGGGGTTTGGGGGGATTTGGGGATTTGGGGATTTGGGGTTTGGGGATTTGGGGTTTGGGGGATTTGGGGATTTGGGGGATTTGGGGATTTGGGGGATTTGGGGTTTGGGGATTTGGGGGATTTGGGGATTTGGGGTTTGGGGGATTTGGGGATTTGGGGATTTTGGGGATTTGGGGTTTGGGGGATTTGGGGATTTGGGGGATTGGGGGATTTGGGGTTTGGGGGTTTGGGGGATTTGGGGGATTTGGGGATTTGGGGTTTGGGGATTTGGGGATTTGGGGATTTGGGGTTTGGGGATTTGGGGTTTGGGGGGATTTGGGGATTTGGGGGATTTGGGGATTTGGGGGATTTGGGGGGGTTTGGGGATTTGGGGATTTGGGGGGGGATTTGGGGTTTGGGGGGATTTGGGGATTTGGGGTTTGGGGATTTGGGGATTTGGGGGATTTGGGGATTTGGGGGATTTTGGGGATTTGGGGGATTTGGGGGTTTGGGGATTTGGGGGATTTGGGGGATTTGGGTGGATTTCTGGGCGGATTTGTGTGGATTTCTGGGCGGATTTGGGTGGATTTTTGTGGATTTTTGGGTGGATTTTTGGGTGGATTTTTGGTGGATTTCTGGGTGGATTTGGGAGTATTTTTGTGCGGATTTCTGGGTGGATTTCTGGGTGGATTTGGCTGGATTTCTGGGTGGATTTCTGGGTGGATTTGGCTGGATTTCTGTGTGGATTTCTGGGCAGATTTCTGGGCGTATTTTTGTGCGGATTTATGGGGATTTCTGGGTGGATTTTTGGGTGGATTTGGGTGGATTTCTGGGCGTATTTTTGTGCGGATTTCTGCGGATTTCTGGGTGGATTTTTGTGGATTTCTGTGCTGATTTCTGGGTGGATTTTGGGCCGGATTCGGCGCGTTTCGGGGTCGCTTCCTCACCGGGCAGCACTCGCCGTGCCGGCGCTCGGATCCGCGTCCCCGGCTCCAGGCTCCAGGCGGCTTCACCCGGACACGGCCCCGGAACCTTCCGGACCCCGGGCGGGAGCGCCGGGAGCCCAAAGAGGCGGAGCAGGTCCCGGGAGGGGCCTGGGAGGGAAGATTTGGGGTGAAAAGTGGGAAAAAATCGGGAAAAAATCGGGGAAAAATCGGCAAAAAACGGGGGTTTTGGGAGGAAAAACGGCGAGGGAATGGCGTTGGAGGAGGTTTTGCGAGTAGAGGGGATACTGGGACAAACTGGGACAAACTGGGATGGACTGGGGGGGAACTGCGGGGGAAGATTTGGGGTGAAAAGTGGGGAAATAGGGGGAAAAAAATCGGCAAAAAAAGCGACCAAAAAATCGGGGTTTTTGGAGGGGAAATGGGTGGGAAATGGGGATTTGGGATGCTGGGATGGACTGGGAGGAACTGGGACAAACTGGGAGGGACTGGGAGGGACTGGGACTAGTGAGATATCCCCCGTCCCAAAATTCCCCAAAACAACCCAGAAAATCCCATAAAAATCCCTTCAAAGCGTCCCAAAAAAATCCCCAAAAAACCATAAAAATAATAAAAAAATCCCCCCAAAGTCACAAAATTCCCGAAAAATCCCCACCCCCAAAACCCCAAGGCTCCCCCAAAAAATTAAAAAAAACACCAAAAATTCCCCCCCAAATCCCCCAAAAAATAAAAAAAAAATTCTCCACCAAAAACCCCAAAAATCCCCCCAGAAAAACCAAAAATCCCTCAAATAACCCCCCCAAAATTCCTCCCCCCCCACAGAAACACCTAAAAATTGCGGAAAAAAAAAATCAACCCAAGAAAACCCAAAAAAAAACCCCAAAAAGCCCCAAAATCCAAAAAAAATCCCTCCACAAAAAACAATCCCCAAAATCCCCCTAAAAAATCCCCCCAGAATCCAAAAAAATTCCCCAAAAATCCCCTAAAAACCTAAAAAGTTCCTCTAAAAGCCCCAAAAAACTAAAAACCCCAAAATTAAAACCCCCCTCTAAAACCCCAAAAATTTCCCTCTAAAACCCCAAAAATTCCCTCTAAAACCCCCAAAAATTCCCCTCTAAAAACCCCAAAAACTCCCTCTAAAACCCCAAAAATCCTCAAAATCCCTCCCTAAGAAAACCCCAAAATATCCCAAAAAATGTGAATTTATGACTCAAAAAACCCCAATGCTCTATAAAATCCCCAAAACCCCAAATTCCCCCCAAAAATTGGATTTTATCCCCTAAAAAAAAACCCCCAAAATTCCCCAAATTCCCCCTGGGTCCCTTTGGATCCTCGGGACCCCAAAATTTCCCAAATTCCCCCAAAAATTCCCCAAAATTCTCCCAAAATCCCCAAAAATTCTCAAAAAAATTCCCCAAAAATTCTCCCAAAATCCCCAAAAATTCTCCACAAAATCCCCAAAAATTCTCCCCAAAATTCTCCCAAAATCCCCAAAAATTCTCCCCAAAATCCCCAAAAAATTCTCCCCAAAATCCCCAAAAAATTGCCCCAAAAATTGCCCCAAAAAATTCCCCAAAAATTCCCCAAAAATTCCCCAAAATCCCCAAAAATTCCCCCAAAAATTCCCCAAAAATTCCCCAAAATCCCCAAAAATTCTCCCCAAAATTTCCCCAAAAATTCTCCCCAAATCCCCAAAAATTCTCCCCAAAATCCCCAAAAATTCCCCCAAAAATTCCCCCAAAAATTCCCCAAAAATTCTCCCAAAATCCCCAAAAATTCCCCCAAAAATTCCCCCAAAATTCCCCCAAAATTTCCCCAAAAATTCCCCAAAAATTCCCCAAAAATTCTCCCCAAAATTCCCCAAAAATTCCCCGAATCCCTGAAATTCCCCCAAATTCCCAGCATGTTCAAACCAGTTCAGACCAGTTCAAACCAGTTCAGACCAGTTCAGACCAGTTCAAACCAGTTAATCCCAGTTCAAACCAGTTCAAACCACTTCAACCCAGTTCAGACCAGTTCAAACCAGTTCATCCCAGTTCATCCCAGCTCCAGCCGAGCAGGGGGGTCCAGGCAGGCCCTGGGATATCTCCCAGTATAAACCAGTACGGACTGGTGTGAACCAGTATGGACCAGTACAGACCAGTATGGAAAGAATATCCCAGTATGGACCAGTATAACCCAGTACAGACCAGTATAACCCAGTATAGCCCAGTATAGCCCAGTACGGACCAGTATAACCCAGTATGGACCAGTACAGACCAGTATAAACCAGTATGGACCAGTATAACCCAGTATGGACCAGTATGGACCAGTATAAACCAGTATGGACCAGTATAACCCAGTATGGAAAGAATGTCCCAGTATGGACCAGTATAACCCAGTACAGACCAGAACATTCCAGCATCTCCCAGTATATCCCAGTTCAACTTTGAGGCATTTCCCAGTACGGACCAGTACGTCCCAGTACATCCCAGTAAGTCCCAGTTCAGATTTGAGGTATTTCCCAGTATGGACCAGTATGGACCAGTATGGACCAGTTACCGTCCCGTGATTTCTCCCAGTGCTCCCAGTTTGTCCCAGTTTGTCCCAGTTTGTCCCAGTGCTCCCGGTGCTCCCAGTGCTCCCAGTTTGTCCCAGTTTGTCCCAGTTTGTCCCAGTGCTCCCAGTGCTCCCAGTGCTCCCAGTTTGTCCCAGTGCTCCCAGTGCTCCCAGTTTGTCCCAGTTTGTCCCAGTTTGTCCCAGTGCTCCCAGTGCTCCCAGTGCTCCCAGTGCTCCCAGTTTGTCCCAGTGCTCCCAGTGCTCCCAGTTTGTCCCAGTTTGTCCCAGTTTGTCCCAGTGCTCGCAGTTTGTCCCAGTGCTCCCAGTTTGTCCCAGTGCTCCCAGTGCTCCCAGTGCTCCCAGTTGCTCCCAGTTTGTCCCAGTGCTCCCAGTGCTCCCAGTGCTCCCAGTTTGTCCCAGTGCTCCCAGTCGCTCCCAGTTGCTCCCAGTTTGTCCCAGTTTGTCCCAGTTTGTCCCAGTGCTCCCAGTCGCTCCCAGTTTGTCCCAGTTTGTCCCAGTTTGTCCCAGTTTGTCCCAGTGCTCCCAGTGCTCCCAGTGCTCCCAGTTTGTCCCAGTGCTCCCAGTTTGTCCCAGTTTGTCCCAGTGCTCCCAGTGCTCCCAGTGCTCCCAGTTTGTCCCAGTGCTCCCAGTGCTCCCAGTTTGTCCCAGTTTGTCCCAGTTTGTCCCAGTGCTCCCAGTGCTCCCAGTTTGTCCCAGTCTCTCCCAGTTTGTCCCAGTTTGTCCCAGTGCTCCCAGTTTGTCCCAGTTTGTCCCAGTTTGTCCCAGTGCTCCCAGTTGCTCCCAGTGCTCCCAGTTTGTCCCAGTTTGTCCCAGTGCTCCCAGTTGCTCCCAGTGCTCCCAGTTGCTCCCAGTGCTCCCAGTAACGGCTCCCATTGCTCCCAGTATTCCCAGTATCCCCATTCCCCAGTTGCTCCCAGTGCTCCCAGTGCTCCCAGTTGCTCCCAGCCCCTCCCAGCTGCTCCCAGTGCTCCCAGTGGTCCCCCAGTCCATCCCAGTCTCTCCCAGTCCATCCAAGTTTAGTCCCAGTTTGCTCCCAGTCCCCCCCAGTCCATTCCCAGTCCATCCCAGTTTTCTCCCAGTCCATTCCCAGTTTGCTCCCAGTCCATTCCCAGTTTGCTCCCAGTTTGTTCCCAGTCCATTCCCAGTCCATTCCCAGTTTGCTCCCAGTTTGTTCCCAGTTTGCTCCCAGTTTGCTCCCAGTTTGCTCCCAGTCCCCCCCAGTCCATTCCCAGTTTGCTCCCAGTCCATTCCCACTCCATTCCCAGTTTGCTCCCAGTCCATCCCAGTCCATTCCCAGTTTGCTCCCAGTCCATCCCAGTCCATTCCCAGTTTGTTCCCAGTTTGCTCCCAGTTTGCTCCCAGTCCCCCCAGTTCGCTCACCCGGCTGTGTCGCTGTCGCGATTCCCAGCGCCGCCAGCAGCAGCAGCAGCAGCGGCGGCAGCGGCGGGGCCATCATGTCGCGACAGAGCCGCGATAGCGCGACAGAGGCGCCGAGGGCAGAGCCTCGATATCGCGACAGAGCCGCGGGGCAGAGCCGCGATATCGCGATAGCGGCACCGCCAGATGCCCCGCGATGTCGCGACAGAGGCGTCGATAAATCTCCGTCAGAGCCCCGCGATGTCGCGATAGGATCCGGCGGGAAGCCCCCGCGATGTCGCGATAGAGGCGCCGACAGAGCCGGGCCGTGGGAGCCGGCGCGGTGTCGCGACAGAGCCCGCGCGGTGTCGCGACAGAGCCCCCGGGACGTGGCGGCCCCGGCGCGAGCGGGGCCCGAGTGCGGGAACGGGAACGGGAACGGGACCCCGCCCCCCGCACAGGCCACGCCCACCCGCGGGCCACGCCCACCGCGGGGCTGGGAGGGAACTGGAACAAACTGGGATGGACTGGGAGGGACTGGGATGGACTGGGATGGACTGGGATGGACTGGGATGGACTGGGAGGGACTGGGATGGACTGGGAGGGACTGGGATGGACTGGGGGGGACTGGGATGGACTGGGAGGAACTGGGAGGGACTGGGAGGGACTGGGGACTGGGGAATGGACTGGGGATGAACTGGGAGCGACGGGGGGGAACTGGGATGGACTGGGAGCACTGGGAGGGACTGGGATGGACTGGGAGCTCTGCAACCCAAATGGACTGGGAAATCCCCCAAACTCCGCCCCCATTTTTGTCTTTTTCCCCAAATTTCCCCTTTTTTCCCCAAATTTCCCCTTTTTTCCCCAAATTTCCCCTTTTTTCCCCGAATTCCCCCCCTTTTGCCCAATTTTCCCAGATTTCTTCCCAATTTTTCCCCCCTTTCTTTCCAAATTTTTCCCCCTCTTTGCCCAAATTCCCCACAATTTTTCCCAATCCCCCCCATTTTTCACCAATTTTCCCAATTTTCCCCCCAATTTTCTCCTTTTTTCCCAAATTTCACCATTTCCCCCTCCCCCCCCGGTTTTTCCCAATTTCCCTCAAAATCTCCCCAATTTTTCCAATTTTTCCC
>NW_022147884.1:0-6083 GCF_901933205.1 Camarhynchus parvulus
TCCCAAAAATTGTGCCAGAAATGCCCTAAAATTGCCCCAAAAATTGCCAAATTGACCCCAAAATCTTCCCGAAATTTACCCCCAAAACCCCAAAATTTGCCCCAAAATTGCGCCCAAAATTGCCCCAAAATCTGCCCCAAAAATGGCTAAATTTGTCCCAAAATTTACCCCAAAATTGGCCAAATTGGTCCCAAAAATGTCCCAGAAATGCCCCAAAATTTGCCCCAAAAATGGCCAAATTTGTCCCAAAATTTACCCCAAAAACCCCAAAATCTGCCCCAAGAACGGCCCAGAAATGCCCCAAAATCTGCCCCAGAAATGCCCCAAAATTGCCCCAAAATTGGCCACATTTATCCCAAAATCTGCCCCAGAAATTGGCCCTCAAAATTGCCCCAAAATTGGTCAAATTTGTCCCAGAAATGCCCCAAAATCTGCCCCAAGATTGCCCCAAAAATGCCCCAAAATTGGTCAAATTTGTCCCAAAAATGTCCCAGAAATGGCCCAAAATCTGCCCCAAAAATGTCTGAAAATTGCCCCAAAATTTGTCCCAAAATTTGTCCCAGAATCTGCCCCAAAATTGCCCCTAAAATTGCTCCAAAATGGGCAAATTTGTCCCAGGAATGCCCCAAAATCTGCCCCCCAAAATTGCCAAATTTGTCCCAAAATTGCCCCAAAAATGTCCCCGAAATGTGCCCCAAATCTGCCCCAAAATTGCCCCAAAATCTGCCCCAAAACTGCCACAATTTACCCCAAAATCTGCCCCAAAACTGCCCAAATTCACCCCAAATTTACCCCGAAATCCCCTGAATTTTCCCCAAAATCTGCCACAATTTACCCCCAAATTTCCCCCAAAATCGTCCCCAAAATTGACCCCAAATTTTACCCCATTTCCCCCCAAATTTCCCCAAATTCCCCGGAATTGCCCCCAAATTTGTGACCCCGCTTTTTTGCAGGGCCCCTCCCTCGCCCTGCCTTTTGTCTCTGGGCGCTGGCCCGCCCCGGCCCCGCCCCGGGGGAGGAGGAGGAGCCAATCACGGAGCTGCCCAGCGTGGTGGAGGTGGGGAATCCCCGAATCCCGGAAATCCCCAAATTCCCGAATTTCCTGAGCCCCAAAATCCCCGAAATTCGGAATTTTTAGCAAAAAAAAAAACCCCAAACGCAAAAACCCCCACATTCCTGAAAGTTTGAAATTTAAAAATCCCAAAAATCCCAAATTTCCGGATTTCCAAAATGCCCAAAATCATCAAAATTCTAAATCCTGAAATTTCCAAAATTCCCCAAAATCCCAAAAATTCCAAATCTAAAAATCCCAAAATTCCCAAATGTCCGAATTTCAAAAATGCCCAAAATTCTGAAAAACACCAAAATGCCCAAAATCCCAAATCCCAAAATTACCAAAAATCCCAAAAAATCCCGAAAATTCCAAATCTAAAAATCCCAAAAATCCCAAATCCCAAAATTCCAAAAATCCCAAATCCCAAAATTTCAAGAATCCCAAAAATCCCGAAACTTCCACATCTAAAAATCGCAAAGATTCCAAAATTCCAGAAATCCCAAATCTCAAAATCCCAAAAATTCCAAATCCCAAAATCACCAAAATCCCCCAAATCCAAAAAAAAATTCCAACTCAAAAAATCCCAAAAACCCCAAGAATCCCAAAAATCCCAAATTCTGGATCCCAAAAATCCCAAATCCCAAAATCTGAAAATCCCAAAAATTCAAAATCCTGGATCCCAAAAATTCTGAAAATTCCAAATCTAAAAATCCCAAAATTCCCAAATCCCCAAATTCCTAAAATCTGAAAATTCCCGATCCCAAAAATCCCAAATCCCAAAATTCCACAAAATTATAAAATCCCAAATTCCCCAAAATTCCCCCAAATTTTCCAGCCCAAATCCCAAAAATCCTGAATTCCAAAATTCCCAAATTTCCAAATTCCCAAAAATCCCAAAATTCTTGAACTTTCCAAATTCCTGAATTCCCAAAATGCCCAAAATCACCAAAATCCCAAATCCTGACGTTTCCAGAATTCCCCAAAATCCAAAAAATTCCAAATCTAAAAATCCCAAAATCCCAAAAATTCCAAATCTATAAATCCCAAAAATCCCACATTCCAAAATTCCCAAAATCCCAAAAATTCTGAAAATTCCAACTCTAAAAATCCCAAAAATCCCAACTCTAAAAATCCCGAAAATCCCAAATCCCAAAATTCCCAAAATTCCAAATCTAAAAATCCCAAAAACTCCAAATCCCAAAATCACCAAAATCCCAAAACTTCCAAATCTAAAAATCCCAAAAATCTCAAATCCCAAAATTCCCAAAATCCCAAAAATTCCAAATTTAAAAATCCCAAAAATCCCCAAAATCCCGAAAATTCCAAATCTAAAAATCCCAAAATTCTAAATCCCAAAATTACCAAAATCCCCAAAATCCCAAAATCTCAAATCCCAAAATTCCCAAAACCCCAAATCCCAAAATTACAAAAAATCCCAAAAATCCTGAAAATTCTAAATCTAAAAACCCCAAAATTCCAAATCCCAAAATTACCAAAATCCCTAAAATCCCCAAAATTCCAAATCTAAAAATCCAAAAACCCCAAATCCCAAAATTATCAAAATCCCCAAAATCTCAAAATCCTGAAAATTCCAAAACCCAAAATTCCAAAAATCCAAAATCCCCAAATTACCAAAATCCCCAAAATCCCCAAAATTCCAAATGTAAGAATTTCAAAAACCCCAAATCCCAAAATTACAAAAAATCCCAAAAATCCCAAAAATTCCAAATCTAAAAATCCCAAATCCCAAAATTCCCAAAATCCCAAAAATTCCAAATCTATAAATCCCGAAAATCCCACATTCCAAAATTCCCCAAATCCCAAAAATTCCGAAAATTCCAACTCTAAAAATCCCAAATCTAAAAATCCCAAAAATCCCAAATCCCAAAAATCCCCAAAATTCCAAATCTAAAAATCCCAAAAACTCTAAATCCCAAAAATATTTTCAAAAATCCCAAAAATCTCAAAAATTCCAAATCTAAAAATCCCGAAAATCCCAAATCCCAAAATTCCAAAAACCCCAAATCCCAAAATTATCAAAATCCCCAAAATCTCAAAAATCCTGAAAATTCCAAAACCCACAATTCCAAAAATCCAAAATCCCCAAATTACCAAAATCCCAAAAATTCCAAATGTAAAAGTCCAAAAAACCCAAATCCCAAAATCACCAAAATCCCCAAAATTCCAAATGTAAGAATCTCAAAAACCCCAAATCCCAAAATTACAAAAAATCTCAAAAATCCTGAAAATTCCAAATCTAAAAATCCCAAAATCCCAAATCCCAAAATTCCCAAAATCCCAAAAATCCCAAAAATCTTAAATCTAAAAATCCCAGAAATCCCAAAGATCCCAAATCCCCAAATTCCTAAAATCTGAAAATTCCCGATCCCAAAAACCCCAAATCCCAAACCTCCCAAAAACTATAAAATCCCAGATTTCCCAAAAAATCCCAAAACCCCCAAATTCCTAGATTTCCCCAAAACTCCCCAAATCCCTGAAATTCCCGAAATCCCGAAATTCCCCAAATTTTAAATCCCAAAATTCTCCCTAAAATTCCCAATTTTTCCCCTTTGCACCCCAAATTTTCTTTCCAAAAATCCCAAAAATTCCAAATTCTGTCCCAAAAAAAAAAATCCCAAATTTAACCCTTCGAATCCCAAACTTTGCTCTCAAAAAAAACCCCAAATTTTAACCCTTTAATTCCCCTTTTTACCCAAAACCTCCAGAATTTTGCCCGAAATCCCCAAACTTAACCAAGAAATTCCGATTTTTGCCCCCAATTTTCAACATTTTCCCCGATTTTTGCCCCGAAATCCCAAATCTGACCCCTGAAAATTGAAATTTTAAATTTCAAAAATCCCAAATTTCCCCAATTTTCAATTTTACCCCAAAACCTCCAATTTTATCACCAAAAAATCCCCAAATTTCCCCCCTGAAATCCTCAATTTTCAAACTCTCGAAAACCCCAAATTTGCACCCAAAATTCCTCACATTTACCTCCAAAAAAAATTAAAAATTCCCAATTTTACCCCAAAATTCTCCCTTGAAATCCCAAATTTTCCCAATTTTGCCCCAAAAAATCCAATTTTTAACCCCATAATGCCCCTTTTTGCCCAAAATCCCTCAAATCTTCACAAAAATATCGCGAATTTTGCCTCAAACTCCACCCAAAAATCCCAATTTTTGCCCCAAATTTTGGGGGAAATTTGGGAATTTTTGGAGGCAAATTTGAGGGATTTTTGGGCAAATTTTGAGATTTTTCCAAAGTTTTCAAATTGAGCAATTTAAGGGCGAAATTTGGGGATTTTTTGGTGATAAAATTGGAAATTTGGGGGTAAAATTTCAGATTTTGGGGTAAAATTGAAAATTGGGAAAATTTGGGATTTTTGGAATCCCTTGAAATTCCAAATTTTCCCGATTTAACCCCAAAAAAAACCCCATTTTAACCCCTAAAATCCCAAATTTTGCCCCAAAAAATCCCGAAATTTTGCCCCAAAATTCCCAAATTGAATTCTTAAAATCCTAAAATTCCCGATTTTTCCCCCTGAAATTTCGATTTTTTTCCCTTTTTGCCCAAATTCCGGGGATTTTGCCCCAAATTGCAGGTCGTGCGGGAGGCGCTGGAGCCGAGCCTGCCCCCCCCCAGCGCCGGTGAGAAAACGGGGAAATCCCAAATGGGGGAAATTCGGGGAAAACGGGGAAAGCTGGGCGGGAATTTGGGGCAAATTTGGGCTTTTTTGGGAATTTTAGGGAAAATGTGGGAATTTTTGGGGTGAAATTTGGGAGTTTTGGGAAAATTTTGGGAAAAAATTGGGAATTTTTGGGACTTTTTGGTGAGATTTTTGAGAATTTGAAGGGGAAAATTGAAATTTTTGGGAAATTTTGGGGATTTTGGGGAATTTTGGGGAAAATTGGGACAATTTATGGCAAATGTGGGGGGAAATTTTGGGGGTGAAATTTGGGACTTTTGGGAAAATTTGGGGGAAAATTTGGGGATGTTTTGGAATTTTTGATGACACTTGAAAATTTGAAGGGGAAATTGGGGAGGTTTTTGGGAATTTTGGGAAAATGTGGAAATTTTGGGGTAAAATTTGGGGTTTTTGGGACAATCTTGGGAAAAAATTGGGAATTTTTGGGAATTTTTGGGACATTTTTGAGAATTTGAAGGGGAACATTGAAATATTTTGGGAAATTTTGGGGATTTTTGGGGAATTTTGGGGAAAATTGGGACAATTTATGGCAAATGTGGGAAATTTGGGGTGAAATTTGGGACTTTTGGGAAAATTTTTGGGAAACTTTGGGGATGTTTTGGTGACAGTTTTGAAAATCTGAAGTGGAAACTGGGAGGGTTTTTGGGGGAAATTTTGGGAATTTTTTGGGAATTTTGGGAAAATGTGGAAATTTTGGGGTAAAATTTGAGATTTTTGGGAAAATTTTGGGGAAAATTTGGGGATTTTTTGCGATTTCTGGTGACATTTTCAAAGATTTAAAGGGGAAATTGGGGAAGTTTTTTGGGAGGTTTTGGGAATTTTTTGGGAATTTTGGGTGAAATTTGGGAATTTTTGGGGTGAAATTTGAGATTTTTGGGAAAAATTGGGGGAAAATTTGGGGATTTTTTGGAGTTTTTGGGGACATTTTTGAAAATTTGAAGGGGAAAATTGAAATATTTTGGGAAATTTTGTGAATTTTTTGGGGAATTTTGGAGAAAATTTGGGAAAAGTTTGGGGTGAAATTTGAGATTTTTGGGCAATTTTGGGAAAAATTTGGGAATTTTTGGGAATTTTTGGTGACACTTGAAAATCTGAAGGGGAAATTGGGAGGGTTTTTTGGGACATTTTGGGGAATTTTTGGGAATTTTGGGAAAAACTTGGGAATTTTTTGCAATTTTTGGGGACATTTTTGAGAATTTGAAGGGGAAAATTGAAAATTTTGGGAAATTTTGTGGATTTTTTGGGAATTTTGGAGAAAATTGGGACAACTTATGGCAAATGTGGGAGATTTTGGGGTGAAATTTGGGGTTTTTGGGAAA
>NW_022147885.1:0-6061 GCF_901933205.1 Camarhynchus parvulus
GTTGGCACTGGTGACAGCTTGGGTCTGGGAGGCATCCTACGCGGATTTTCAGGAGCCGCTGGATTTTCAGGAGCCAGACGGTCACTCCGGGCCACAGGCCCACAAACATAATAAACGGGCCTTTCCCTCTGAATCAAAACTCACCAACCCCAGTCCTTGACGGCAGATTGTGGGACTCCGTCGGCACTATCAAACCAGCCTGTGTTGGCACGGGTTCCAGCTTGGGTCTGGGAGGCGTCCTGCGTATCGCGGATTTTCAAAAGCCAGACGGCCACTCCGGGCTATGGCCCCCAAACATAAACAACGGGCCTTTCCCTCTGAAACAAAACTCACCAGCCCCGGTCCTTGATGGCAGATTGTGGGACTCCGTTGGCACTATCAAACCAGCCCGAGTTGGCACTGGTGCCAGCTTGGGTCTGGGAGGCATCCTGCATATCGCCGATTTTCAGGAGCCAGCCGGCCACTCCGGGCCTATGGCCCCCAAACATAAACAACGATCCTTTCCCTCTGAAACAAAAGTCACCAGCCCCGGTCCTTGACGGCAGATTATAGGACTCCAATGGCACTATCAAACCAGCCCGAGTTGGCACTGGTGCCAGCTTGGGTCTGGGAGGCATCCGGTGTATCGCGGATTTTCAGGAGCCAGTCGGCCACTCCGGGCCTATGGCCCCCAAACATACACAAAGGTCATTTCCCTCTGAAACAAAAGTCACCAGCCCCGGTCCTTGATGGCAGATTGTGGGACTCCGTTGGCACTATCAAACCAGCCCGAGTTGGCACTGGTGCCAGCTTGGGTCTGGGAGGCATCCTGTGTATCGCGGATTTTCAGGAGCCACAGAGCCACTCCGGGCCTATGGCCCCAAACATAAACAACGGGCCTTTCCCTCTGAAACAAAAGTCACCAGCCCCGGTCCTTGATGGCAGATTGTGGGACTCCGTTGGCACTATCAAAACGAGCCCGAGTTGGCACTGGTGCCAGCTTGGGTCTGGGAGGCATCCTGCGTATCGCGGATTTTCAGGAGCCAGCCGGCCACTCGGGCCTATGGCCCCAAACATAAACAACGATCCTTTCCCTCTGAAACAAAAGTCACCAGCCCCGGTCCTTGATGGCAGATTGTGGGACTCCGTTGGCACTATCAAACCAGCCTGAGTTGGCACTGGTGCCAGCTTGGGTCTGGGAGGCATCCTGTGTATCGCGGATTTTCAGGAGCCAGCCGGCCACTCCGGGCCTATGGCCCCCAAACATAAACAACGGGCCTTTCCCTCTGAAACAAAAGTCACCAGCCCCGGTCCTTGATGGCAGATTGTGGGACTCCGTTGGCACTATCAAACCAGCCCGAGTTGGCACTGGTGCCAGCTTGGGTCTGGGAGGCATCCTGCGTATCGCGGATTTTCAGGAGCCAGCCGGCCACTCTCCGGCCTATGGCCCCCAAACATAAACAACGGGCCTTTCCCTCTGAAACAAAAGTCACCAGCCCCGGTCCTTGATGGCAGATTGTGGGACTCCGTTGGCACTATCAAACCAGCCTGAGTTGGCACTGGTGCCAGCTTGGGTCTGGGAGGCATCCCCGCGATCGTGGATTTTCAGGAGCCAGCTGGCCTCTCTAGGCCTGTGGCCCCCAAACATAATCAACGGGCCTTTCCCTCTGAAACAAAAGTCACCAGCCCCGGTCCTTGATGGCAGATTGTGGGACTCCGTTGGCACTATCAAACCAGCCTGAGTTGGCACTGGTGCCAGCTTGGGTCTGGGAGGCATCCTGCGTATCGCGGATTTTCAGGAGCCAGCCGGCCACTCCGGCCTATGGCCCCAAACATAAACAACGGGCCTTTCCCTCTGAAACAAAAGTCACCAGCCCCGGTCCTTGATGGCAGATTGTGGGACTCCGTTGGCACTATCAAACCAGCCCGAGTTGGCACTGGTGCCAGCTTGGGTCTGGGAGGCATCCTGTGTATCGCTGGATTTTCAGGAGCCAGCCGGGCCACTCGGGCCTATGGCCCCCAAACATAAACAACGGGCCTTTCCCTCTGAAAACAAAAGTCACCAGCCCCGGTCCTTGATGGCAGATTGTGGGACTCCGTTGGCACTATCAAACCAGCCCGAGTTGGCACTGGTGCCAGCTTGGGTCTGGGAGGCATCCTGTGTATCGCGGATTTTCAGGAGCCACAGGGCCACTCCGGGGCTATGGCCCCCAAATATAAACAACGGGCCTTTCACTCTGAAACAAAAGTCACCAGCCCCGGTCTTTGATGGCAGATTGTGGGACTCCGTTGGCACTATCAAACCAGCCCGAGTTGGCACTGGTGCCAGCTTGGGTCTGGGAGGCATCCTGCGTATCGCCGGATTTTCAGGAGCCAGCGGGCGGCCACCGGGCCTATGGCCCCCAAACATAAACAACGGTCCTTTCCCTCTGAAACAAAAGTCACCAGCCCCGGTCCTTGATGGCAGATTGTGGGACTCTGTTGGCACTATCAAACCAGCCCGAGTTGGCACTGGTGACAGCTTGGGTCTGGGAGGCATCCTACGTATCGCGGATTTTCAGGAGCCAGACGGTCACTCCGGGCCACAGGCCCACAAACATAATAAACGGGCCTTTCCCTCTGAATCAAAACTCACCAACCCCGGTCCTTGATGGCAGATTGTGGGACTCCGTTGGCACTATCAAACCAGCCCGAGTTGGCACTGGTTCCAGCTTGGGTCTGGGAGGCATCCTGCATATCGCGGATTTTCAGGAGCCAGCCGCCACTCCGGCCTATGGCCCCCAAACATAAACAACGGGCCTTTCCCTCTGAAACAAAAGTCACCAGCCCCGGTCCTTGATGGCAGATTGTGGGACTCCGTTGGCACTATCAAACCAGCCCGAGTTGGCACTGGTGCCAGCTTGGGTCTGGGAGGCATCCTGTGTATCGCGGATTTTCAGGAGCCAGCCGGGCCACTCGGGCCTATGGCCCCCAAACATAAACAACGGTCCTTTCCCTCTGAAACAAAAGTCACCAGCCCCGGTCCTTGATGGCAGATTGTGGGACTCCGTTGGCACTATCAAACCAGCCCGAGTTGGCACTGGTGCCAGCTTGGGTCTGGGAGGCATCCTGTGTATCCCTGGATTTTCAGGAGCCAGCAGGCCACTCGGGCCTATGGCCCCCCAAACATAAAACAACGGCCTTTCCCTCTGAAACAAAAGTCACCAGCCCCGGTCCTTGATGGCAGATTGTGGGACTCCGTTGGCACTATCAAACCAGCCCGAGTTGGCACTGGTGCCAGCTTGGGTCTGGGAGGCATCCCTATGTATCACGGATTTTCAGGAGCCAGCCGGGCACACCGGGCCTATGGCCCCCAAACATAAACAACGGGCCTTTCCTCTGAAACAAAAGTCACCAGCCCCGGTCCTTGATGGCAGATTGTGGGACTCCGTTGGCACTATCAAACCAGCCCGAGTTGGCACTGGTGCCAGCTTGGGTCTGGGAGGCATCCCACGTGTCGCGGATTTTCAGGAGCCTGCCGGCCACTGCGGGCCTATGGCCCCCAAACATAAACAACGGGCCTTTCCCTCTGAAACAAAAGTCACCAGCCCCGGTCCTTGATGGCAGATTGTGGGACTCCGTTGGCACTATCAAACCAGCCTGAGTTGGCACTGGTGCCAGCTTGGGTCTGGGAGGCATCCTGTGTATCGCGGATTTTCAGGAGCCAGCCGGCCACTCGGGCCTATGGCCCCAAACATAAACAACGGGCCTTTCCCTCTGAAACAAAAGTCACCAGCCCCGGTCCTTGATGGCAGATTGTGGGACTCCGTTGGCACTATCAAACCAGCCTGAGTTGGCACTGGTGCCAGCTTGGGTCTGGGGAGGCATCCTGTGTATCACGGATTTTCAGGAGCCAGCCGGCAACCCGGGCCTATGGCCCCCAAACATAAACAACGGGCCTTTCCCTCTGAAACAAAAGTCACCAGCCCCGGTCCTTGATGGCAGATTGTGGGACTCCGTTGGCACTATCAAACCAGCCTGAGTTGGCACTGGTGCCAGCTTGGGTCTGGGAGGCATCCTGTGTATCGCGGATTTTCAGGAGCCAGCGGCCACTCCGGGCCTATGGCCCCCAAACATAAACAACGGGCCTTTCCCTCTGAAACAAAAGTCACCAGCCCCGGTCCTTGATGGCAGATTGTGGGACTCCGTTGGCACTATCAAACCAGCCCTGAGTTGGCACTGGTGCCAGCTTGGGTCTGGGAGGCATCCTGCGTATCGTGGATTTTCAGGAGCCAGCCGGCCACTCTAGGCCTATGGCCCCCAAACATAAACAACGGGCCTTTCCCTCTGAAACAAAAGTCACCAGCCCCGGTCCTTGATGGCAGATTGTGGGACTCCGTTGGCACTATCAAACCAGCCCGAGTTGGCACTGGTGCCAGCTTGGGTCTGGGAGGCATCCTGTGTATCCGGATTTTCAGGAGCCAGCCCGGCCACTCCGGCCTATGGCCCCCAAACATAAACAACGGGCCTTTCCCTCTGAAACAAAAAGTCACCAGCCCCGGTCCTTGATGGCAGATTGTGGGACTCCGTTGGCACTATCAAACCAGCCCGAGTTGGCACTGGTGCCAGCTTGGGTCTGGGAGGCATCCTGCGTATCGCGGATTTTCAGGAGCCACAGGGCCCACCGGGCCTATGGCCCCCAAACATAAACAACGGCCTTTCCCTCTGAAACAAAAGTCACCAGCCCCGGTCCTTGATGGCAGATTGTGGGACTCCGTTGGCACTATCAAACCAGCCCGAGTTGGCACTGGTGCCAGCTTGGGTCTGGGAGGCATCCCAATGTATCGCGGATTTTCAGGAGCCAGCCGGCCACCGGCCTATGGCCCCAAACATAAACAACGGGCCTTTCCCTCTGAAACAAAAGTCACCAGCCCCGGTCCTTGATGGCAGATTGTGGGACTCCGTTGGCACTATCAAACCAGCCCGAGTTGGCACTGGTGCCAGCTTGGGTCTGGGAGGCATCAAACGTATCCCGGATTTTCAGGAGCCAGCCGGCCCTCCGGCCTACAGGCCCCCAAACATAAACAACGGGCCTTTCCCTCTGAAACAAAAGTCACCAGCCCCGGTCTTTGATGGCAGATTGTGGGACTCCGTTGGCACTATCAAACCAGCCTGTGTTGGCACTGGTGCCAGCTTGGGTCTGGGAGGCATCCTGTGTATCGCGGATTTTCAGGAGCCAGCCGGCCACTCCGGGCCTATGGCCCCCAAACATAAACAACGGGCCTTTTCCTCTGAAACAAAAGTCACCAGCCCCGGTCCTTGATGGCAGATTGTGGGACTCCGTTGGCACTATCAAACCAGCCTGAGTTGGCACTGGTGCCAGCTTGGGTCTGGGAGGCATCCTGTGTATCGCGGATTTTCAGGAGCCACAGGGCCACTCCGGGCCTATGGCCCCAAACATAAACAACGGGCCTTTCCCTCTGAAACAAAAGTCACCAGCCCCGGTCCTTGATGGCAGATTGTGGGACTCCGTTGGCACTATCAAACCAGCCCGAGTTGGCACTGGTGCCAGCTTGGGTCTGGGAGGCATCCTGTGTATCGCGGATTTTCAGGAGCCACAGGGCCACTCCGGCCTATGGCCCCAAACATAAACAACGGGCCTTTCCCTCTGAAACAAAAGTCACCAGCCCCGCCCTTGATGGCAGATTGTGGGACTCTGTTGGCACTATCAAACCAGCCTGAGTTGGCACTGGTGCCAGCTTGGGTCTGGGAGGCATCCTGCGTATCGCGGATTTTCAGGAGCCAGCCGGCCACTCCGGCCTATGGCCCCCAAACATAAACAACGGTCCTTTCCTCTGAAACAAAAGTCACCAGCCCCGGCCCTTGATGGCAGATTGTGGGACTCTGTTGGCACTATCAAACCAGCCCGAGTTGGCACTGGTGACAGCTTGGGTCTGGGAGGCATCCTAATATCGCGGATTTTCAGGAGCCAGACGGTCACTCCGGCCACAGGCCCACAAACATAATAAACGGGCCTTTCCTCTGAATCAAAACTCACCAACCCCAGTCCTTGACGGCAGATTGTGGGACTCCGTCGGCACTA
>NW_022147886.1:0-6040 GCF_901933205.1 Camarhynchus parvulus
ACAGTGCCAAGGGACTCCTGCAATCTGCCATCAAGAACCAGGGCTGGTGAGTTTTCTTTGCCAGGGAAAGGGCTGTGGATTTTGCTCAGGGGCCTGTGGCCGGTGTGGCCGGCTGGCTCCTGAAATTCCACGATACGCAGGATGGTTCCCAGACTGAACCTGGCACCAGTGTCAACTCGGGCTGGTTTGACAGTGCCAACTGTCTCCTACAATCTGCCATCAAGAACCAGGGCTGGTGAGTTTTCTTTGCCAGGGAAAGGGCTGTGGTTTTTCCTCAGGGGCCTGTGGCCGGGAGTGGCCGGCTGGCTCCTGAAATTCCACGATACGCAGGATGGTTCCCAGACTGAACCTGGCACCAGTGTCAACTCGGGCTGGTTTGACAGTGCCAACTGTCTCCTACAATCTGCCATCAAGAACCAGGGCTGGTGAGTTTTCTTTTCAGGGGCCTTTGCCAGGGACTGAAACTCGGGCTGGTTTGTGGTCTCCTACAATCTGCCATCAAGAACCAGGGCTGGTGAGTTTTCTTTTTTGGCTCCTGGGCCTGTGGCCATCAAGAACCAGGGCTGTGGCCAGGGAAAGGGCTGGCTCCTGAAATTCTGGCTCCTGAAATTCCACGATAAGCAGGATGGTTCCCAGACTGAACCTGGCACCAGTGTCAACTCGGGCTGGTTTGACAGTGCCAACTGTCTCCTACAATCTGCCATCAAGAACCAGGGCTGGTGAGTTTTCTTTGCCAGGGAAAGGGCTGTGGTGTTTGCTCAGGGGCCTGTGGCCGGGAGTGGCCGGCTGGCTCCTGAAATTCCACGATACGCAGGATGGTTCCCAGACTGAACCTGGCACCAGTGTCAACTCGGGCTGGTTTGACAGTGCCAACTGTCTCCTACAATCTGCCATCAAGAACCAGGGCTGGTGAGTTTTCTTTGCCAGGGGAAAGGGCTGTGGTTTTTGCTCAGGGGCCTGTGGGCGGGTGTGGCCGGCTGGCTCCTGAAATTCCACGATACGCAGGATGGTTCCCAGACTGAACCTGGCACCAGTGTCAACTCGGGCTGGTTTGACAGTGCCAACTGTCTCCTACAATCTGCCATCAAGAACCAGGGCTGGTGAGTTTTCTTTGCCAGGGAAAGGGCTGTGGTTTTTTGGGGGCCTGTGTGGCAAGTGTGGCCGGCTGGCTCCTGAAATTCCACGATCACGCAGGATGGTTCCCAGACTGAACCTGGCACCAGTGTCAACTCGGGCTGGTTTGACAGTGCCAACTGTCTCCTACAATCTGCCATCAAGAACCAGGGCTGGTGAGTTTTCTTTGCCAGGGAAAGGGCTGTGTGGTTTTGCTCAGGGGCCTGTGGCAATGGGTGTGGCCGGCTGGCTCCTGAAATTCCACGACACGCAGGATGGTTCCCAGACTGAACCTGGCACCAGTGTCAACTCGGGCTGGTTTGACAGTGCCAACTGTCTCCTACAATCTGCCATCAAGAACCAGGGCTGGTGAGTTTTTTCTTTGCCAGGGGAAAGGGCTGTGGATTTTGCTCAGGGGCCTGTGGCCGGGTGTGGCCGGCTGGCTCCTGAAATTCCACGATACGCAGGATGGTTCCCAGACTGAACCTGGCACCAGTGTCAACTCGGGCTGGTTTGACAGTGCCAACTGTCTCCTACAATCTGCCATCAAGAACCAGGGCTGGTGAGTTTTCTTTGCCAGGGAAAGGGCTGTGGTTTTTGCTCAGGGGCCTGTGGGGGGTGTGGCCGGCTGGCTCCTGAAATTCCACGATACGCAGGATGGTTCCCAGACTGAACCTGGCACCAGTGTCAACTCGGGCTGGTTTGACAGTGCCAACTGTCTCCTACAATCTGCCATCAAGAACCAGGGCTGGTGAGTTTTCTTTGCCAGGGGGAAAGGGCTGTGTTTTTTTGCTCAGGGGCCTGGGCTGTGTGGCCGGCTGGCTCCTGAAATTCCACGATACGCAGGATGGTTCCCAGACTGAACCTGGCACCAGTGTCAACTCGGGCTGGTTTGACAGTGCCAACTGTCTCCTGCAATCTGCCATCAAGAACCAGGGCTGGTGAGTTTTCTTTGCCAGGGAAAGGGGGCTGGTTTGGCTCCCAGTGTGGCCGCCTGGCTCCTGAAACCTGAACCTGGCACCAGTGTCAAGGGCTGGTGAGTTTTCTTTGCCAGGGAAAGGGCTCAGGGGGGCTGGTTTGACAGTGCCAACTCGGGCTGTCTCCTACAATCTGCCATCAAGAACCAGGGCTGGTGAGTTTTCTTTGCCAGGGAAAGGGCTGTGGTTTTTGCTCAGGGGCCTGTGGCCGGGTGTGGCCGGCTGGCTCCTGAAATTCCACGATACGCAGGATGGTTCCCAGACTGAACCTGGCACCAGTGTCAACTCGGGCTGGTTTGACAGTGCCAACTGTCTCCTACAATCTGCCATCAAGAACCAGGGCTGGTGAGTTTTCTTTGCCAGGGAAAGGGCTGTGGTTTTTGCTCAGGGGCCTGTACAATCTGCTGGCTCCTGAAATTCCACGATACGCAGGATGGTTCCCAGACTGAACCTGGCACCAGTGTCAACTCGGGGGCTGGTTTGTTTGTCTCCTGCAATCTGCCATCAAGAACCAGGGCTGGTGAGTTTTCTTTGCCAGGGGAAAGGGCTGTGGGTTTTGCTCAGGGGGGCCTGTGGCAATGTGGCCGGCTGGCTCCTGAAATTCCACGATACGCAGGATGGTTCCCAGACTGAACCTGGCACCAGTGTCAACTCGGGCTGGTTTGACAGTGCCAACTGTCTCCTACAATCTGCCATCAAGAACCAGGGCTGGTGAGTTTTCTTTGCCAGGGAAAGGGCTGTGGATTTTGCTCAGGGGCCTGTGGCCGGGAGTGGCCGGCTGGCTCCTGAAATTCCACGATACGCAGGATGGTTCCCAGACTGAACCTGGCACCAGTGTCAACTCGGGCTGGTTTGACAGTGCCAACTGTCTCCTACAATCTGCCATCAAGAACCAGGGCTGGTGAGTTTTTTTGCCAGGGGAAAGGGCTGTGCTCAGGGGCCTGTGGAAAGGGCGGCTGGCTCCTGAAATTCCACGATACGCAGGATGGTTCCCAGACTGAACCTGGCACCAGTGTCAACTCGGGCTGGTTTGACAGTGCCAAGGGACTCCTGCAATCTGCCATCAAGAACCAGGGCTGGTGAGTTTTCTTTGCCAGGGAAAGGGCTGTGGTGTTTTGCTCAGGGGCCTGTGGCAGTGTGTGCCGGCTGGCTCCTGAAATTCCACGATAAGCAGGATGGTTCCCAGACTGAACCTGGCACCAGTGTCAACTCGGGCTGGTTTGACAGTGCCAAGGGACTCCTGCAATCTGCCATCAAGAACCAGGGCTGGTGAGTTTTCTTTGCCAGGGGAAAGGGCTGTGGTTTTTTGCTCAGGGGCCTGTGGCGGGTGTGGCCGGCTGGCTCCTGAAATTCCACGATACGCAGGATGGTTCCCAGACTGAACCTGGCACCAGTGTCAACTCGGGCTGGTTTGACAGTGCCAACTGTCTCCTACAATCTGCCATCAAGAAAGAGGGCTGGTGAGTTTTGAAAGGGTTTTCTTTGCCAGGGGGGAAAGGGCTGTGGATTTTGCTCAGGGGCCTGTGGTTCCCAGACTGAACCTGGCACCAGTGGCCTCGGGCTGGCTCCTGAAATTCCATCTGCCATCACGCAGGATGGTTCCCAGCCTGAACCTGGCACCAGTGTCAACTCGGGCTGGTTTGACAGTGCCAACTGTCTCCTACAATCTGCCATCAAGAACCAGGGCTGGTGAGTTTTCTTTGCCAGGGAAAAGGGCTGTGTTTGGATTTTGCTCAGGGGCTGTGTGGGGAGTGGTGCCGGCTGGCTCCTGAAATTCCACGATACGCAGGATGGTTCCCAGACTGAACCTGGCACCAGTGTCAACTCGGGCTGGTTTGACAGTGCCAACTGTCTCCTACAATCTGCCATCAAGAACCAGGGCTGGTGAGTTTTCTTTGCCAGGGGAAAGGGCTGTGGTTTTTGCAGGGGGCCTGTGGCGGGTGTGGCCGGCTGGCTCCTGAAATTCCACGATACGCAGGATGGTTCCCAGACTGAACCTGGCACCAGTGTCAACTCGGGCTGGTTTGACAGTGCCAACTGTCTCCCTACAATCTGCCATCAAGAACCAGGGCTGGTGAGTTTTCTTTGCCAGGGAAAGGGCTGTGGTTTTGCTCAGGGGCCTGTGGCAATGTGTGGCCGGCTGGCTCCTGAAATTCCACGATACGCAGGATGGTTCCCAGACTGAACCTGGCACCAGTGTCAACTCGGGCTGGTTTGACAGTGCCAACTGTCTCCTACAATCTGCCATCAAGAACCAGGGCTGGTGAGTTTTCTTTGCCTTTGCCAGGGAAAGGGCTGTGGGTTTTGCTCAGGGGCCTGTGGCAATGTGAGTGGGCGGCTGGCTCCTGAAATTCCACGATACGCAGGATGGTTCCCAGACTGAACCTGGCACCAGTGTCAACTCGGGCTGGTTTGACAGTGCCAACTGTCTCCTACAATCTGCCATCAAGAACCAGGGCTGGTGAGTTTTCTTTGCCAGGGAAAGGGCTGTGGTGATTTTGCTCAGGGGCCTGTGGCGGGTTGGCTCTGGCTCCTGAAATTCCACGACACGCAGGATGGTTCCCAGACTGAACCTGGCACCAGTGTCAACTCGGGCTGGTTTGACAGTGCCAACTGTCTCCTACAATCTGCCATCAAGAACCAGGGCTGGGATGTTTTCTTTGCCAGGGAAAGGGCTGTGGTGTTTGCTCAGGGGCCTGTGGCAATGGAGTGGCCGGCTGGCTCCTGAAATTCCACGATCACGCAGGATGGTTCCCAGACTGAACCTGGCACCAGTGTCAACTCGGGCTGGTTTGACAGTGCCAAACTGTCTCCTACAATCTGCCATCAAGAACCAGGGCTGGTGAGTTTTTCTTTGCCAGGGGAAAGGGCTGTGGTTTTGCTCAGGGGCCTGTGGCGGGGTGTGGCCGGCTGGCTCCTGAAATTCCACGATACGCAGGATGGTTCCCAGACTGAACCTGGCACCAGTGTCAACTCGGGCTGGTTTGACAGTGCCAACTGTCTCCTACAATCTGCCATCAAGAACCAGGGCTGGTGAGTTTTCTTTGCCAGGGAAAGGGCTGTGGATTTTGCTCAGGGGCCTGTGGCGGGGGTGGTCGGCGGCTGGCTCCTGAAATTCCACGACACGCAGGATGGTTCCCAGACTGAACCTGGCACCAGTGTCAACTCGGGCTGGTTTGACAGTGCCAACTGTCTCCTACAATCTGCCATCAAGAACCAGGGCTGGTGAGTTTTTTTCTTTGCTGTGGGGAAAGGGCTGTGGCTTTTGCTCAGGGGCCTGTGGCAATGTGTGGGTCGGCTGGCTCCTGAAATTCCCACGCCATCACGCAGGATGGTTCCCAGACTGAACCTGGCACCAGTGTCAACTCAGGATGGGCTGGTTTGACAGTGCCAACTGTTTGACTCCTGCAATCTGCCATCAAGAACCAGGGCTGGTGAGTTTTCTTTGCCAGGGAAAGGGCTGTGGTTTTGCTCAGGGGCTGTGGTGGGGTGTGGTCGGCTGGCTCCTGAAATTCCACGATACGCAGGATGGTTCCCAGACTGAACCTGGCACCAGTGTCAACTCGGGCTGGTTTGACAGTGCCAACTGTCTCCTACAATCTGCCATCAAGAACCAGGGCTGGTGAGTTTTCTTTGCCAGGGAAAGGGCTGTGGTTTTTCCTCAGGGGCCTGTGGCCGGGAGTGGTCGGCTGGCTCCTGAAATTCCACGATACGCAGGATGGTTCCCAGACTGAACCTGGCACCAGTGTCAACTCGGGCTGGTTTGACAGTGCCAACTGTCTCCTACAATCTGCCATCAAGAACCAGGGCTGGTGAGTTTTCTTTGCCAGGGAAAGGGCTGTGGTTTTTGCTCAGGGGGGCCTGTGGCGGGTGTGGCCGGCTGGCTCCTGAAATTCCACGATACGCAGGATGGTTCCCAGACTGAACCTGGCACCAGTGTCAACTCGGGC
>NW_022147887.1:0-6036 GCF_901933205.1 Camarhynchus parvulus
CCAGAGTGGCTGGCTGGCTTTTGAAAATCCGCGATACGCAGGATGGCTCCCAGACCCAAGCTGGCACCAGTGCCAACTCGGGCTGGTTTGATAGTGCCAACGGAGTCTCACAATCTGCCACGAAGGACCGGGGCTGGTGTGTTTTCTTTCAGAGGGAAAGGCCCGTTGTTTATGTTTGGGGGCCATAGGCCGAGTGGCTGGCTCCTGAAAATCCAGCGATCACGCAGGGATGCCTCCCAGACCCAAGCTGGCACCAGTGCCAACTCGGGCTGGTTTGATAGTGCCAACGGAGTCCCACAATCTGCCATCAAGGACCGGGGCTGGTGAGTTTTGTTTCAGAGGGAAAGGCCCGTTGTTTATGTTTGGGGCCATAGGCCGGAGTGGCCGGGCTGGCTCCTGAAAATCCAGCGATACGCAGGATGCCTCCCAGACCCAAGCTGGCACCAGTGCCAACTCGGGCTGGTTTGATAGTGCCAACGGAGTCCCACAATCTGCCATCAAGGACCGGGGCTGGTGAGTTTTGTTTCAGAGGGAAAGGCCCGTTGTTTATGTTTGGGGGCCTGTGCCCCAGAGTGGCCGGCTGGCTCCTGAAAATCCGCGATACGCGGGATGCCTCCCAGACCCAAGCTGGCACCAGTGCCAACTCGGGCTGGTTTGATAGTGCCAACGGAGTCCCACAATCTGCCATCAAGGACCGGGGCTGGTGAGTTTTGTTTCAGAGGGAAAGGCCCGTTGTTTATGTTTGGGGCCTGTGCCCCGGAGTGGCCGGCTGGCTCCTGAAAATCAGCGACACGCATGGGATGCCTCCCAGACCCAAGCTGGCACCAGTGCCAACTCGGGCTGGTTTGATAGTGCCAACGAGAGTCCCACAATCTGCCATCAGGACCGGGGCTGGTGAGTTTTGTTTCAGAGGGAAAGGCCCGTTGTTTATGTTTGGGGCCATAGGCCCGGAGTGGCCGGCTGGCTCCTGAAAATCCGCGATACGCAGGATGCCTCCCAGACCCAAGCTGGCACCAGTGTCAACTCATGCTTGTTTGATAATGCCAAGAGACTCCCACAATCTGCAATCAGGAACTGGGGCTGGTGAGTTTTGTTTTAGAGGGAAAGGCCCGTTGTTTATGTTTGGGGACCATAGGCCCGGAGTGGCCGGCTGGCTCCTGAAAATCCAGCGATACGCAGGATGCCTCCCAGACCCAAGCTGGCACCAGTGCCAACTCGGGCTGGTTTGATAGTGCCAACGGAGTCCCACAATCTGCCACCAAGGACCGGGGCTGGTGAGTTTTGTTTCAGAGGGAAAGGCCCGTTGTTTATGTTTGGGAGCCATAGGCCCGAGTGGCCGGCTGGCTCCTGAAAATCCGCGATACGCAGGATGCCTCCCAGACCCAAGCTGGCACCAGTGCCAACTCGGGCTGGTTTGGTAGTGCCAATGGAGTCCCACAATCTGCCATCAAGGACCGGGGCTGGTGAGTTTTGTTTCAGAGGGAAAGGCCCGTTGTTTATGTTTGGGGCCTGTGCCCGGAGTGGCGGCTGGCTCCTGAAAATCCGCGCGATACGCAGGATGCCTCCCAGACCCAAGCTGGCACCAGTGCCAACTGTGGTTGGTTTGATAGTGCCAACGGAGTCCCACAATCTGCCATCAGGAATTGGGGCTGGTGAGTTTTGTTTCAGAGGGAAAGGCCCGTTGTTTATGTTTGGGGGCCTGTGCCCCGGAGTGGCTGGCTGGCTCCTGAAAATCCGCGATACGCAGGATGCCTCCCAGACCCAAGCTGGCACCAGTGCCAACTGTGGTTGGTTTGATAGTGCCAACGGAGTCCCACAATCTGCCATCAAGAACGGGGGCTGGTGAGTTTTGTTTCAGAGGGAAAGGCCCGTTGTTTATGTTTGGGGCCATAGGCCCGAGTGGCCGGCTGGCTCCTGAAAATCCGCGATCACGCAGGGATGCCTCCCAGACCCAAGCTGGCACCAGTGCCAACTCGGGCTGGTTTGATAGTGCCAACGGAGTCCCACAATCTGCCATCAAGGACCGGGGCTGGTGAGTTTTGTTTCAGAGGGAAAGGCCCGTTGTTTATGTTTGGGGGCCTGTGCCCCGGAGTGGCTGGCTGGCTCCTGAAAATCCGCGATACGCAGGATGGCTCCCAGACCCAAGCTGGCACCAGTGCCAACTCGGGCTGGTTTGATAGTGCCAACGGAGTCCCACAATCTGCCATCAAGGACCGGGGCTGGTGAGTTTTGTTTCAGAGGGAAAGGCCCGTTGTTTATGTTTTGGGGCCCTAGGCCCGGAGTGGCTGGCTGGCTCCTGAAAATCCGCGATACGCAGGATGCCTCCCAGACCCAAGCTGGCACCAGTGCCAACTCGGGCTGGTTTGATAGTGCCAACGGAGTCCCACAATCTGCCATCAGGGATTGGGGCTGGTGAGTTTTGTTTCAGAGGGAAAGGCCCGTTGTTTATGTTTGGGGCCTGTGCCCCGGAGTGGCTGGCTGGCTCCTGAAAATCCGCGATATGCAGGATGCCTCCCAGACCCAAGCTGGCACCAGTGCCAACTCGGGCTGGTTTGATAGTGCCAACGGAGTCCCACAATCTGCCATCAAGGACCGGGGCTGGTGAGTTTTGTTTCAGAGGGAAAGGCCCGTTGTTTATGTTTGGGGCCATGCCCCGGAGTGGCCGGCTGGCTCCTGAAAATCCGCGATACGCAGGATGCCTCCCAGACCCAAGCTGGCACCAGTGCCAACTCGGGCTGGTTTGATAGTGCCAACGGAGTCCCACAATCTGCCATCAAGGACCGGGGCTGGTGAGTTTTGTTTCAGAGGGAAAGGCCCGTTGTTTATGTTTGGGGGCCTGTGCCCCGGAGTGGCCGGCTGGCTCCTGAAAATCCGCGATACGCAGGATGCCTCCCAGACCCAAGCTGGCACCAGTGCCAACTCGGGCTGGTTTGATAGTGCCAACGGAGTCCCACAATCTGCCATCAGGACCGGGGCTGGTGAGTTTTGTTTCAGAGGGAAAGGCCCGTTGTTTATGTTTGGGGCCATAGGCCCGGAGTGGCCGGCTGGCTCCTGAAAATCCGGGCGATCACGCAGGATGCCTCCCAGACCCAAGCTGGCACCAGTGCCAACTCGGGCTGGTTTGATAGTGCCAACGGAGTCCCACAATCTGCCATCAAGGACCGGGGCTGGTGAGTTTTGTTTCAGAGGGAAAGGCCCGTTGTTTATGTTTGGGGCCATAGGCCCGAGTGGCTGGCTGGCTCCTGAAAATCCGCGTCACGCAGGATGCCTCCCAGACCCAAGCTGGCACCAGTGCCAACTCGGGCTGGTTTGATAGTGCCAACGGAGTCCCACAATCTGCCATCAAGGACCGGGGCTGGTGAGTTTTGTTTCAGAGGGAAAGGCCCGTTGTTTATGTTTGGGGCCTAGGCCCCGGAGTGGCCGGCTGGCTCCTGAAAATCCAGCGATACGCAGGATGATGCTCCCAGACCCAAGCTGGCACCAGTGCCAACTCGGGCTGGTTTGATAGTGCCAACGGAGTCCCACAATCTGCCATCAAGGACGGGGCTGGTGAGTTTTGTTTCAGAGGGAAAGGCCCGTTGTTTATGTTTGGGGGCCTGTGCCCCGGAGTGGCCGGCTGGCTCCTGAAAATCCGCGACACGCAGGATGCCTCCCAGACCCAAGCTGGCACCAGTGCCAACTCGGGCTGGTTTGATAGTGCCAACGGAGTCCCACAATCTGCCATCAAGGACCGGGGCTGGTGAGTTTTGTTTCAGAGGGAAAGGCCCGTTGTTTATGTTTGGGGCCTGTGCCCCGGAGTGGCCGGCTGGCTCCTGAAAATCCGCGATACGCAGGATGCCTCCCAGACCCAAGCTGGCACCAGTGCCAACTCGTGGCTGGTTTGATAGTGCCAACGGAGTCCCACAATCTGCCATCAAGGACCGGGGCTGGTGAGTTTTTTGTTTCAGAGGGAAAGGCCCGTTGTTTATGTTTGGGGGCCATAGGCCCGGAGTGGGCGGCTGGCTCCTGAAAATCCGCGATACGCAGGATGCCTCCCAGACCCAAGCTGGCACCAGTGCCAACTCGGGCTGGTTTGATAGTGCCAACGGAGTCCCACAATCTGCCATCAAGGACCGGGGCTGGTGAGTTTTGTTTCAGAGGGAAAGGCCCGTTGTTTATGTTTGGGGCCATAGCCCCGGAGTGGCTGGCTGGCTCCTGAAAATCAGCGATACGCAGGATGCCTCCCAGACCCAAGCTGGCACCAGTGCCAAGTTTCGGGCTGGTTTGATAGTGCCAACGGAGTCCCACAATCTGCCATCAAGGATTGGGGCTGGTGAGTTTTGTTTCAGAGGGAAAGGCCCGTTGTTTATGTTTGGGGGCCTGTGCCCCAGAGTGGCTGGCTGGCTCCTGAAAATCCGCGATACGCAGGATGCCTCCCAGACCCAAGCTGGCACCAGTGCCAACTCGGGCTGGTTTGATAGTGCCAACGGAGTCCCCACAATCTGCCATCAAGGACCGGGGCTGGTGAGTTTTGTTTCAGAGGGAAAGGCCCGTTGTTTATGTTTGGGGGCCTAGGCCCCGGAGTGGCTGGCTGGCTCCTGAAAATCCGCGATCACGCAGGATGCCTCCCCAGACCCAAGCTGGCACCAGTGCCAACTCGGGCTGGTTTGATAGTGCCAACGGAGTCCCACAATCTGCCATCAAGGACCGGGGCTGGTGAGTTTTGTTTCAGAGGGAAAGGCCCGTTGTTTATGTTTGGGGCCATAGGCCCGAGTGGCGGCTGGCTCCTGAAAATCCAGCGATACGCAGGATGCCTCCCAGACCCAAGCTGGCACCAGTGCCAACTCGGGCTGGTTTGATAGTGCCAACGGAGTCCCACAATCTGCCATCAAGGACCGGGGCTGGTGAGTTTTGTTTCAGAGGGAAAGGCCCGTTGTTTATGTTTGGGGGCCACAGCCCCGGAGTGGCCGGCTGGCTCCTGAAAATCCGCGATACGCAGGATGCCTCCCAGACCCAAGCTGGCACCAGTGCCAACTCGGGCTGGTTTGATAGTGCCAACGGAGTCCCACAATCTGCCATCAAGGACCGGGGCTGGTGAGTTTTGTTTCAGAGGGAAAGGCCCGTTGTTTATGTTTGGGGGCCTGTGCCCCAGAGTGGCCGGGCTGGCTCCTGAAAATCCCGCGATACGCAGGATGCCTCCCAGACCCAAGCTGGCACCAGTGCCAACTCGGGCTGGTTTGATAGTGCCAACGGAGTCCCACAATCTGCCATCAAGGATTGGGGCTGGTGAGTTTTGTTTCAGAGGGAAAGGCCCGTTGTTTATGTTTGGGGCCATGCCCCGAGTGGCCGGGCTGGCTCCTGAAAATCCGCGATACGCAGGATGCCTCCCAGACCCAAGCTGGCACCAGTGTCAACTCATGCTTGTTTGATAATGCCAAGAGACTCCCACAATCTGCAATCAGGAACTGGGGCTGGTGAGTTTTGTTTTAGAGGGAAAGGCCCGTTGTTTATGTTTGGGGACCATAGGCCCGGAGTGGCCGGCTGGCTCCTGAAAATCCGCGATACGCAGGATGCCTCCCAGACCCAAGCTGGCACCAGTGCCAACTCGGGCTGGTTTGATAGTGCCAACGGAGTCCCACAATCTGCCACCAAGGACCGGGGCTGGTGAGTTTTGTTTCAGAGGGAAAGGCCCGTTGTTTATGTTTGGGGGCCATAGGCCCGGAGTGGCTGGCTGGCTCCTGAAAATCCGCGATACGCAGGATGCCTCCCAGACCCAAGCTGGCACCAGTGCCAACTCGGGCTGGTTTGGTAGTGCCAATGGAGTCCCACAATCTGCCATCAAGGACCGGGGCTGGTGAGTTTTGTTTCAGAGGGAAAGGCCCGTTGTTTATGTTTGGGGCCTGTGCCCCGGAGTGGCCGGCTGGCTCCTGAAAATCCGCGATACGCAGGATGCCTCCCAGACCCAAGCTGGCACCAGTGCCAACTGTGGTTGGTTTGATAGTGCCAACGGACTCCCACAATCTGCCATCAGGAATTGGGGCTGGTGACATTTGTTTC
>NW_022147888.1:0-6034 GCF_901933205.1 Camarhynchus parvulus
TTGGCCCTATCAATCCAGCCCGAGTTGGCACTGGTGCCAGCTTGGGTCTGGGAGGCATCCTGCGTATCGCGGATTTTTCAGGAGCCAGCCGGCCACTCCGGGGCACAGGCCCCCAAAGATAAACAATGGGCCTTTCCCTCTGAAACAAAACTCACCAACCCCGGTCCTTGATGGCAGATTGTGGGACTCCGTTGGCACTATCAAACCAGCCTGAGTTGGCACTGGTGCCAGCTTGGGTCTGGGAGGCATCCTGCGTATCGCGGATTTTCAGGAGCCAGCCCGGCCACTCCGGGCACAGGCCCCCAAACGTAAACAACGGGCCTTTCCCGCTGAAACAAAATTCATCAGCCCCCGTCCTTGATGGCAGATTGTGGGACTCCGTTGGCACTATCAAACCAGCCCGAGTTGGCACTGGTGCCAGCTTGGGTCTGGGAGGCATCCCTGCGTATCGCGGATTTTCAGGAGCCAACCCGGCCACCGGGGCACAGGCCCCCAAACATAAACAACAGGCCTTTCCCTCTGAAACAAAAGTCACCAGCCCTGGTCCTTGGTGGCAGATTGTGGGACTCCGTTGGCACTATCAAACCAGCCCGAGTTGGCACTGGTGCCAGCTTGGGTCTGGGAGGCATCCTGCGTATCGCGGATTTTCAGGAGCCAGCCGGCCACTCCGGGGCACAGGCCCCCAAAGATAAACAATGGGCCTTTCCCTCTGAAACAAAAGTCATCAGCCCCGGTCATTGGTGGCAGATTGTGGGACTCCGTTGGCACTATCACACCAGCCTGAGTTGGCACTGGTGCCAGCTTGGGTCTGGGAGGCATCCTGCGTATCGCGGATTTTCAGGAGCCAGCCGGCCACTCCGGGGCACAGGCCCCCAAACATAAACAACGGGCCTTTCCCTCTGAATCAAAAGTCATCAGCCCCCGTCCTTGATGGCAGATTGTGGGACTCCGTTGGCACTATCAAACCAGCCCGAGTTGGCACTGGTGCCAGCTTGGGTTTGGGAGGCATCCTGCGTATCGCGGATTTTCAGGAGCCACCCGGCCACTCCGGGGCACAGGCCCCAAACATAAACAACGGGCCTTTCCCTCTGAAACAAAAGTCACCAGCCCCGGTCCTTGGTGGCAGATTGTGGGACTCCGTTGGCACTATCAAACCAGCCCGAGTTGGCACTGGTGCCAGCTTGGGTCTGGGAGGCATCCTGCGTATCGCGGATTTTCAGGAGCCAGCCGGCCACTCCGGGGCACAGGCCCCAAACAAAAACAACGGGCCTTTCCCTCTGAAACAAAAGTCATCAGCCCCGGTCCTTGGTGGCAGATTGTGGGACTCCGTTGGCACTATCAAACCAGCCCGAGTTGGCACTGGTGCCAGCTTGGGTCTGGGAGGCATCCTGCGTATCGCGGATTTTTCAGGAGCCAGCCGGCCACTCCGGGGCACAGGCCCCCAAACAAAAACAACGGGCCTTTCCCTCTGAAACAAAACTCACCAGCCCCGGTCCTTGGTGGCAGATTGTGGGACTCCGTTAGCCCTATCAAACAAGCCCCTGTTTGCACTGGTGCCAGCTTGGGTCTGGGAGGCATCCTGCGTATCGCGGATTTTCAGGAGCCAGCCGGCCACTCCGGGGCACAGGCCCCCAAACAAACAACGGGCCTTTCCCTCTGAAAAAAAACTCACCAGCCCCGGGCCTTGGTGGCAGATTGTGGGACTCCGTTGGCCCTATCAATCCAGCCCGAGTTGGCACTGGTGCCAGCTTGGGTCTGGGAGGCATCCTGCGTATCGCGGATTTTCAGGAGCCAGCCGGCCACTCCGGGGCACAGGCCCCCAAAGATAAACAATGGGCCTTTCCCTCTGAAACAAAACTCACCAGCCCCGGTCCTTGATGGCAGATTGTGGGACTCCGTTGGCACTATCAAACCAGCCCGAGTTGGCACTGGTGCCAGCTTGGGTCTGGGAGGCATCCCTGCGATCGCGGATTTTCAGGAGCCAGCCGGCCACTCCGGGGCACAGGCCCCAAACATAAACAATGGGCCTTTCCCTCTGAAACAAAAGTCATCAGCCCCGGTCCTTGGTGGCAGATTGTGGGACTCCGTTGGCACTATCAAACCAGCCTGAGTTGGCACTGGTGCCAGCTTGGGTCTGGGAGGCATCCTGCGTATCGCGGATTTTCAGGAGCCAGCCGGCCACTCCGGGCACAGGCCCCCAAACATAAACAACGGGCCTTTCCCTCTGAAACAAAACTCACCAGCCCCGGTCCTTGGTGGCAGATTGTGGGACTCCGTTGGCACTATCAAACCAGCCCGAGTTGGCACTGGTGCCAGCTTGGGTCTGGGAGGCATCCTGCGTATCGCGGATTTTCAGGAGCCAACCCGGCCACTCGGGGCACAGGCCCCAAACATAAACAACGGGCCTTTCCCTCTGAAACAAAACTCACCAGCCCTGGTCCTTGGTGGCAGATTGTGGGACTCCGTTGGCACTATCAAACCAGCCCGAGTTGGCACTGGTGCCAGCTTGGGTCTGGGAGGCATCCTGCGTATCGCTGGATTTTCAGGAGCCACCCGGCCACTCCGGGGCACAGGCCCCAAACATAAACAACGGGCCTTTCCCTCTGAAACAAAACTCACCAGCCCCGGTCCTTGGTGGCAGATTGTGGGACTCCGTTGGCACTATCAAACCAGCCCGAGTTGGCACTGGTGCCAGCTTGGGTCTGGGAGGCATCCCTGCGTATCGCGGATTTTCAGGAGCCACCCGGCCACTCCGGGGCACAGGGCCCCAAACATAAACAACGGGCCTTTCCCTCTGAAACAAAACTCACCAGCCCCGGTCCTTGATGGCAGATTGTGGGACTCCGTTGGCACTATCAAACCAGCCCGAGTTGGCACTGGTGCCAGCTTGGGTCTGGGAGGCATCCTGCGTATCGCGGATTTTCAGGAGCCACCCGGCCACTCCGGGGCACAGGCCCCCAAACAAAAACAACGGGCCTTTCCCTCTGAAAAAAACTCACCAGCCCCGGTCCTTGATGGCAGATTGTGGGACTCCGTTGGCCCTATCAATCCAGCCCGAGTTGGCACTGGTGCCAGCTTGGGTCTGGGAGGCATCCTGCGTGATCGCGGATTTTCAGGAGCCAGCCGGCCACTCGGGGCACAGGCCCCCAAACATAAACAATGGGCCTTTCCCTCTGAAACAAAAGTCATCAGCCCCGGTCCTTGATGGCAGATTGTGGGACTCCGTTGGCACTATCAAACCAGCCCGAGTTGGCACTGGTGCCAGCTTGGGTCTGGGAGGCATCCTGCGTATCGCGGATTTTCAGGAGCCACCCGGCCACTCCGGGGCACAGGCCCCCAAACATAAACAACGGGCCTTTCCCTCTGAAACAAAAAGTCACCAGCCCCGGTCCTTGGTGGCAGATTGTGGGACTCCGTTGGCACTATCAAACCAGCCCGAGTTGGCACTGGTGCCAGCTTGGGTCTGGGAGGCATCCTGCGTATCGCGGATTTTCAGGAGCCAACCCGGCCACTCCGGGGCACAGGCCCCCAAACATAAACAACGGGCCTTTCCCTCTGAAAAAAACTCACCAGCCCCGGTCCTTGGTGGCAGATTGTGGGACTCCGTTGGCACTATCAATCCAGCCCGAGTTGGCACTGGTGCCAGCTTGGGTCTGGGAGGCATCCTGCGTATCGCGGATTTTCAGGAGCCAGCCGGCCACTCCGGGGCACAGGCCCCCAAACATAAACAATGGGCCTTTCCCTCTGAAACAAAAGTCACCAGCCCCGGTCCTTGGTGGCAGATTGTGGGACTCCGTTGGCACTATCAAACCAGCCCGAGTTGGCACTGGTGCCAGCTTGGGTCTGGGAGGCATCCTGCGTATCGCGGATTTTCAGGAGCCACCCGGCCACTCCGGGCACAGGCCCCCAAACATAAACAATGGGCCTTTCCCTCTGAAACAAAAACTCACCAGCCCCGGTCCTTGATGGCAGATTGTGGGACTCCGTTGGCACTATCAAACCAGCCTGAGTTGGCACTGGTGCCAGCTTGGGTCTGGGAGGCATCCTGCGTGTATCGCGGATTTTTCAGGAGCCAGCCCGCCACTCCGGGGCACAGGCCCCCAAACATAAACAACGGGCCTTTCCCTCTGAAACAAAACTCACCAGCCCCGGTCCTTGATGGCAGATTGTGGGACTCCGTTGGCACTATCAAACCAGCCCGAGTTGGCACTGGTGCCAGCTTGGGTCTGGGAGGCATCCTGCGTGTATCGCGGATTTTCAGAGCCACCGGGAGCCAGCCCGGCCACTCCGGGGCACAGGCCCCCAAACATAAACAACGGGCCTTTCCCTCTGAAACAAAAGTCACCAGCCCCGGTCCTTGGTGGCAGATTGTGGGACTCCGTTGGCACTATCAAACCAGCCCGAGTTGGCACTGGTGCCAGCTTGGGTCTGGGAGGCATCCTGCGTATCGCGGATTTTCAGGAGCCAGCCGGCCCCACTCCGGGGCACAGGCCCCCAAACATAAACAACTTGGGTCTGGGGGCCTTTCCCTCTGAAACAAAAACTCACCAGCCCCGGTCCTTGATGGCAGATTGTGGGACTCCGTTGGCACTATCAAACCAGCCCGAGTTGGCACTGGTGCCAGCTTGGGTCTGGGAGGCATCCTGCGTATCGCGGATTTTCAGGAGCCACCCGGCCACTCCGGGGCACAGGCCCCCAAACATAAACAACGGGCCTTTCCCTCTGAAAAAAACTCACCAGCCCCGGTCCTTGGTGGCAGATTGTGGGACTCCGTTGGCACTATCAAACCAGCCCGAGTTGGCACTGGTGCCAGCTTGGGTCTGGGAGGCATCCTGCGGCGGATTTTCAGGAGCCACCCGGCCACTCCGGGGCACAGGCCCCAAACATAAACAACGGGCCTTTCCCTCTGAAACAAAAGTCACCAGCCCCGGTCCTTGGTGGCAGATTGTGGGACTCCGTTGGCACTATCAAACCAGCCGAGTTGGCACTGGTGCCAGCTTGGGTCTGGGAGGCATCCTGCGTATCGCGGATTTTCAGGAGCCACCCGGCCACTCCGGGGCACAGGCCCCCAAACATAAACAACGGGCCTTTCCCTCTGAAACAAAACTCACCAGCCCCGGTCCTTGGTGGCAGATTGTGGGACTCCGTTGGCACTATCAAACCAGCCCGAGTTGGCACTGGTGCCAGCTTGGGTCTGGGAGGCATCCTGCGTGTCAGCGGATTTTCAGGAGCCAGCCCGGCCACTCCGGGGCACAGGCCCCCAAACATAAACAATGGGCCTTTCCCTCTGAAACAAAACTCACCAGCCCCGGTCCTTGATGGCAGATTGTGGGACTCCGTTGGCACTATCAAACCAGCCCGAGTTGGCACTGGTGCCAGCTTGGGTCTGGGAGGCATCCTGCGTATCGCGGATTTTCAGGAGCCACCCGGCCACTCGGGGCACAGGCCCCCAAACAAAAACAATGGGCCTTTCCCTCTGAAACAAAAGTCACCAGCCCCGGTCCTTGATGGCAGATTGTGGGACTCCGTTGGCACTATCAAACCAGCCCGAGTTGGCACTGGTGCCAGCTTGGGTCTGGGAGGCATCCTGCGTATCGCGGATTTTCAGGAGCCAGCCCGGCCACTCGGGGCACAGGCCCCAAACATAAACAACGGGCCTTTCCCTCTGAAACAAAACTCACCAGCCCCGGTCCTTGGTGGCAGATTGTGGGACTCCGTTGGCACTATCAAACCAGCCCGAGTTGGCACTGGTGCCAGCTTGGGTCTGGGAGGCATCCTGCGTATCGCGGATTTTCAGGAGCCAGCCCGGCCACTCCGGGGCACAGGCCCCAAACAAACAACGGGCCTTTCCCTCTGAAAAAAAACTCACCAGCCCCGGGCCTTGGTGGCAGATTGTGGGACTCCGTTGGCCCTATCAATCCAGCCCGAGTTTGCACTGGTGCCAGCTTGGGTCTGGGAGGCATCCTGCGTATCAGCGGATTTTCAGGAGCCAACCCGGCCACTCGGGGCACAGGCCCCAAAGATAAACAATGGG
>NW_022147889.1:0-6026 GCF_901933205.1 Camarhynchus parvulus
TTACCCCCCCAAAAATTCAAATTTACCCCAAAAAAAAATTTACCCCAAAATTCAGAATTTTACCCCAAAAATTCAGAATTTTACCCCCCAAAAATTCAGAATTTTACCCCCAAAAAATTAAAAATTTTACCCCCAAAAATTCAAAATTTTACCCCAGAATTCCCACCCCCAAAAATTCAGAATTTTCCCCCCAAAAATTCAGAATTTTACCCCCAAAAAATTCAGAATTTTACCCCAAAAATTCAGAATTTTACCCCAAAAATTCAGAATTTTACCCCAAAATTCCCAAATTTTACCCCCAAAAAATTTTACCCCAAAAAATTCAGAATTTTACCCCCAAAAATTCAGAATTTTACCCCAAAAAAATTCCCAAAAATTTCAGAATCCCCCCAAAAATTCAGAATTTTACCCCAAAAAAATTTCCCAAAATTTTACCCCCCAAAAATTCAGAATTTTACCCCAAAATTCAGAATTTTACCCCCAAAAAATTCAGAATTTTACCCCAAAAAATTCAGAATTTTACCCCAAAAATTTCAGAATTTTACCCCAAAAATTTTACCCCCAAAAATTTCAGAATTTTACCCCCCCAAAATTTCAGAACCCCCCAAAATTTAACCCCAAAAATTCAGAATTTACCCCCAAAAATTCAGAATTTTACCCCCAAAAATTCAGAATTTTACCCCAAAAATTCAGAAATTTACCCCCAAAAATTGTAATTTTACCCCAAAAATTTTACCCCAAAAATTCAGAATTTTACCCCCAAAAAATCAGATTTTACCCCAAAATTCAGAATTTTACCCCAAAAATTTTCCCCCCCAAAAATTCAGAATTTTACCCCAAAAATTCAGAATTTTACCCCCAAAAATTCAGAATTTTACCCAAAAAATTCAGAATTTTACCCCCAAAAATTCAGAATTTTACCCCAAAAATTTCCCAGAATTTACCCCCCAAAAATTCAGAATTTTACCCCCAAAAATTCAGAATTTTACCCCAAATTTCTCCCAAAAAATTCAGAATTTTACCCCAAAAATTCAGAATTTTACCCCCAAAAATTCAGGAATTTTACCCCCAAAAATTCAATTTACCCCAAATTTTTGCCCCAAAAAATTCAATTTTTCCCCCAAAATCCCCAAAAATTCAGAATTTTACCCCAAAAAAATCCCCAAAATTTTTACCCCCAAAAATTAAAATTTTTACCCCCAAAAAAATTCTGGAATTTTACTAAAAAAATTCAGAATTTTACCCCAAAAAATTCAAATTTTACCCCCAAAAACCCCCAAAAATTCAGAATTTTACCCCAAAAAATTCAGAATTTTACCCCAAAATTCAGAATTTTACCCCAAAATTCCCAAATTTTACCCCAAAAATTCAGAATTTTACCCCCAAAAAATTCAGAATTTTACCCCCAAAAATTCAGAATTTTACCCCCAAAAATTCAGGATTTTCCCCCAAAATTTCAGGAATTTCCCTCAAGTTTCCCCCAGAAATTCCCATTTTTCTCCCCCATTTTCCCTCCCAAAAATCAGATTTTTTTCCCCATTTTTTCCCCAAAATTCCAGCGATTTTCCCCCAAAATTCCAGCGATTTTCCCCAAAATTCCAGGATTTCCCCAATTTTTCCCAAAAATTCAGGATTTTCCCCCAAAATTTCAGGAATTTTCCCCAGAAATTCCCATTTTTCCCCCCCTTTTTCCTCCGAAAATCAGATTTTTTTCCCCATTTTTTCCCCCCACAATTCCAGCGATTTTCCCCAAAATTCCAGCGATTTTTTTCCCAATTTTCCCAAATTTCCCCTTTTTCACCCCAAATTTAATTCCATTTTTCTCTCCCTAGGGCTCCCCCGGTTCTCTGGGCTCCCCCGGTTCTGGGGCTCCCCCTGACCCAAATTCCTGAGATTTCCCCCAAAATTCCAGGATTTTCCCAATTTTCCCAAAAATTCAGGATTTTCCCCCAAAATTTCAGGAATTTCCCTCAAGTTTCCCCCAGAAATTCCCATTTTTCTCCCCATTTTCCCTCCGAAAATCAGATTTTTTTCCCCATTTTTCCCCCAAAATTCCAGCGATTTTCCCCAAAATTTCAGGATTTTTCCCCAATTTTCCCAAATTTCCCCTTTTTCACCCCAAATTTAATTCCATTTCTCTCTCCCCAGGGCTCCCCCGGCTCTGGGGCTCCCCCTGACCCAAATTCCTGAGATTTCCCCCAAAATTCCAGCGATTTTCCCCAAAATTTCAGGATTTTTTTCCCAATTTTCCCAAATTTCCCCTTTTTCACCCCAAATTTAATTCCATTTTTCTCCCCCCACCCAGGGCTCTCTGGGTTCTCGGGGCTCCCCCGGCTCTGGGGCTCCCCCTGACCCAAATTCCTGAGATTTCCCCCAAAATTCCAGCGATTTTCCCCAAAATTCCAGCGATTTTCCCCAAAATTTCAGCGATTTTCCCCAAAATTTCAGGATTTTTTTCCCAGTTTTCCCAAATTTCTCCTTTTTCACCCCAAATTTAATTCCATTTTTTCTCCCCAGGGCTCTGTGGGTTCTCGGGGCTCCCCCTGACCCAAATCCCTGAGATTTTCCCCAAAATTCCAGGATTTTCCCAATTGTTCCCAAAAATTCAGGATTTTCCCCCAAAATTTCAGGACTTTCCCTCAAGTTTCCCCCAGAAATTCCCATTTTCCCCCCCATTTTCTCCCAAAAATCAGATTTTTTTCCCCATTTTTTCCCCAAAATTCCAGCGATTTTCCCCAAAATGTCAGGATTTTTTTCCCAATTTTCCCAAATTTCCCCTTTTTCACCCCAAATTTAATTCCATTTTCTCTCCCCCACCCAGGGCTCTCTGGGTTCTCGGGGCTCCCCCGGCTCTGGGGCTCCCCCTGACCCAAATTCCTGAGATTTCCCCCAAAATTCCAGCGATTTTCCCCAAAATTCCAGCGATTTTCCCCAAAATTCCAGCGATTTCCCCCAAAATTTCAGGATTTTTTTCCCAATTTTCCCAAATTTCCCCTTTTTCACCCCAAATTTAATTCCATTTTTCTCCCCAGGGCTCCCCTGGTTCTCTGGGGCTCCCCTGACCCAAATTCCTGAGATTTCCCCCAAAATTCCAGTGATTTTCCCCAAAATTCCAGGATTTCCCCAATTTTTCCCAAAAATTCAGGATTTTCCCCCAAAATTTCAGAAATTTTCCCCCAGAAATTCCCATTTTTCCCCCCATTTTCCCTCCAAAAATCAGATTTTTTTCCCCATTTTTTCCCCCCAAAATTCCAGCGATTTCCCCCAAAATTTCAGGATTTTTTCCCCAATTTTCCCAAATTTCCCCTTTTTCACCCCAAATTTAATTCCATTTTTCTCTCCCTAGGGCTCCCCCGGCTCTCGGGGCTCCCCCGGCTCTGGGGCTCCCCCTGACCCAAATTCCTGAGATTTCCCCCAAAATTCCTGAGATTTCCCCAAAATTTCAGCGATTTCCCCAAAATTTTTTTCCCAATTTTCCCAAATTTCATTTTTTTTTTCAAAATTTAATTCCATTTTTCTCCCCCCACCCAGGGCTCTGTGGGTTCTCGGGGCTCCCCCGGCTCTGGGGCTCCCCCGACCCAAATTCCAGCGATTTTCCCCAAAATTTCAGGAATTTTTTCCCAATTTTCCCAAATTTCCCCTTTTTCACCCCAAATTTAATTCCATTTTTCTCTCCCCAGGGCTCTGTGGGTTCTCGGGGCTCCCCCGGCTCTGGGGGTCCCGTGGGCCCCGACACGCCCCCCCAGGGACCCAAGGGCCCCGAGACAAAGGCGCCGCCGTGAGCCCCAAAATGCCCCAAAATGCCCCAAAATGCCCCCAAAATGCCCCAAAATCGCCCAAAATTCAATATTTTATTCCCCAAAATTCCGGGAATTTTTTGGGGGAAAATTTGGGGGAGTTTTGGGGAGGAATTTGGGGTTTTTAGGGGTAAAAATCGGGATTTTTTTTCCGAAAATTTACTTTTTTTGGGGAGAAGTTCCAATTTTTTTTTGGGGTAAATTCAGGGGGATTTTTGGGGGGGTTTGGGGGGATTTTTGGGGGGGAAATCGGGATTTTTGGGGAATTTGGGGGATTTTAGGGGGATTTGGGGGGATTTTTTGGAAAACTCCATTTTGGGGGGAAAATTGGGATTTTTGGGGGGGATTTGGGGAGGTTTGGGAGGGGAATTTGGGGGATTTTTCAGGGGAAAATTGGGATTTTTGGGGAGAAATTTGGGGGATTTTTGGGGGGGAATTTGGGGGATTTTGGGGGGAACATGGGGTGTTTGGGGGTCCTGAAATGTGGGAATTTTGGGAATTTGGGGAATTTTGGGAATTGTGGGATGTGGGGAGAAGTTGGGAGGTGAAATTTGGGGATTTTGGAGGGAAAATTTGGGATTTTTTTTAAGGGGGATTTGGGGGTCCTGGTGAGCACCCAAAATTCCCCAAAATTCCCCAAAATTTGGGGAATTATTCTGGGAATTCCAGGAGGGGTTTGGGGAGAAATTTGGGGATTTTAGGGGGGAATTTGGGGATTTTTGGGGGGAATTTGGGTTTTTTTGGGATGGATTTTTTGGGAGGATTTGGGGTTTTTGGGATGGATTTCTTGATTTTTTGGGGTGGATTTTTGGGGGATTTTGGGGGGTTTGTTGGGATGGATTTTTAGAGGGAATTTGGGGTTTTTGGGGTGAATTTTTGGGGAGGATTTGGGGTTTTTTGGGGTGAATTTGTGGGGGGATTTGGGGTTTTTGGGGTGGATTTTTTGGGGTGAATTTGGGGTTTTTGGGATGGATTTCTTGATTTTTGGGATTGGAGAGGGGAGTTTTCTGGGGTTTTGGGATGGATTTTTAAAGGGGGTGGGTTTTGGGGGTGAATTTTGTGGGATTTGGGGTTTTGGGGTGGTGAATTTTTGGGGTGAATTGGGGTTTTTGGGGTGGAGTTTTGGGATTTTTGTGGGTTTGGGGGTGGATTTTTTAAAGGGAATCCTGGGGAATAGGGGAATTTTGGGGGGATTTGAATTTTTGGGGGGATTTTTTTGGGGTGAATTGGGGTTTTTTTGGGGTGAATTTGTGGGGGGATTTGGGATTTTTTTGGGGTGACCTGGGGTGAATTTTTGGGGGGATTTTGTGGGGTTTTTTGGGATGGATTTTTTTTGGGAGGAGTCGCGGTTTTCTGGGGCGAATTTTTTTTGGGGGAGGATTTGGGGTTTTTGGCCGAACTTTTGGGACAATTGGTGGTTTTTTGGAGCCTATTTTCCGGCTCAAATTTGGGGTCAAATTTTGTTGTTTTGGCCCCGATTTTTTTTTTTTCCACCACGGGGATTTCGAATTCGGGCCTGAATTTGGGGCGAATTTGGGGGAATTTTTTTCGGCGTTTTCAGGGCGAGAAGGGCGGGCCGGGCGCGGCCGTGCGGGACGGGAACCAGGGACCCGTGGGGCTCCCGGGACCCTCGGGACCCCCGGGAGGACCCGGCGATGACGGAGACAAGGTGGGCGCCCCAAAAATGCCCTGAAACAACCCAAAAAATCCAAAAAAATCCCCAAAAAAACCCCCAAAAAAATCCACCCAAAATCGCCAAAAATGGCCCCAAAAATCCCCCTCCGGGACCTAAAACCCGGGGGACCCAAAATGTCCTAAAAATGCCCCAAATTTCAAATTTCCCCAAAATCCTTAAAGATTGCCAATTTCCCTCAAAAAATTTTCCTCCCAAAAAAATGCCCCAAAAAATTCCAAATTTCCTCCCCAAAAATGTCTTAAAAGACCCCAAATTTCCTCCCCAAAATCCGCCCAAAATTCCCAATTTTCCCCTCCCAAATTCTCCCAAAAATGCCCCAAAAAATTTCCTCCCCAAAATTCCCAATTTTCCCCTCCCAAATTCTCCCAAAATGTCCAAAAAATCCCCAAAATTCCCAATTTTCCCCTCCCAAATTCTCCCAAAAATATCCTAAAAAATCCCAAATTTCCTCCCCAAAATTCCCCCAAAATTCCCAATTTTCCCCTCCCAAATTCTCCCAAAAATGTCCCAAAAACCCCAAATTTCCTCCCAAA
>NW_022147890.1:0-5978 GCF_901933205.1 Camarhynchus parvulus
GTGACAAGAGGCAGCTAAAGGACAAAAACGAAGCAGCACAACACTGGCATTGTGTGTGCATTTTGCAAACTGATGGAAAACAGTACCTTACCACTCTCCTGCCTTTTGCATTCACATGAATATTGAAAAAGAAGGAGTTTTGGACAACTTTCTTTTCCTTGGTGCAAAACACTCTACAAACCTTTGTGCAACCTCTAGAACACGATGGGAGATGTTTTCTGTCCTGGCACAGTTTCTCCTTGCGAGACATAGTGAAAGCTTTTTCTAAGGTGTAGGTGACAAAGAGGCAGCTAAAGGACAAAAGCGAAGCAGCACAACACTGGCATTGTGTGTGCATTTTGCAAACTGATGGAAAACAGTACCTTACCACTCTCCTGCCTTTTGCATTCACATGAATATTGAAAAGAAGGAGTTTTGGACAACTTTCTTTTCCTTGGTGCAAAACACTGTACAAACCTTTGTGCAACCTCTAGAACACGATAGGAGATGTTTTCTGTCCTGGCACAGTTTTCTCCTTGCGAGACATAGTGAAAGCTTTTTCTAAGGTGTAGGTGACAAAGAGGCGCTAAAGGACAAAAGAAGCAGCACAACACTGGCATTGTGTGTGCATTTTGCAAACTGATGGAAAACAGTACCTTACCACTCTCCTGCCTTTTGCATTCACATGAATATTGAAAAGAAGGAGTTTTGGACAACTTTCTTTTCCTTGGTGCAAAACACTGTACAAACCTTTGTGCAACCTCTAGAACACGATAGGAGATGTTTTCTGTCCTGGCACAGTTTCTCCTTGCGAGACATAGTGAAAGCTTTTTCTAAGGTGTAGGTGACAAGAGGCGGCTAAAGGACAAAAACGAAGCAGCACAACACTGGCATTGTGTGTGCATTTTGCAAACTGATGGAAAACAGTACCTTACCACTCTCCTGCCTTTTGCATTCACATGAATATTGAAAAAGAAGGAGTTTTGGACAACTTTCTTTTCCTTGGTGCAAAACACTCTACAAACCTTTGTGCAACCTCTAGAACACGATAGGAGATGTTTTCTGTCCTGGCACAGTTTCTCCTTGCGAGACATAGTGAAAGCTTTTTCTAAGGTGTAGGTGACAAAAGAGGCGCTAAAGGACAAAAGCGAAGCAGCACAACACTGGCATTGTGTGTGCATTTTGCAAACTGATGGAAAACAGTACCTTACCACTCTCCTGCCTTTTGCATTCACATGAATATTGAAAAAGAAGGAGTTTTGGACAACTTTCTTTTCCTTGGTGCAAAACACTCTACAAACCTTTGTGCAACCTCTAGAACACGATAGGAGATGTTTTCTGTCCTGGCACAGTTTCTCCTTGCGAGACATAGTGAAAGCTTTTTTCTAAGGTGTAGGTGACAAGAGGCGCTAAAGGACAAATGAAGCGAAGCACAACACTGGCATTGTGTGTGCATTTTGCAAACTGATGGAAAACAGTACCTTACCACTCTCCTGCCTTTTGCATTCACATGAATATTGAAAAAGAAGGAGTTTTGGACAACTTTCTTTTCCTTGGTGCAAAACACTCTACAAACCTTTGTGCAACCTCTAGAACACGATGGGAGATGTTTTCTGTCCTGGCACAGTTTCTCCTTGCGAGACATAGTGAAAGCTTTTTCTAAGGTGTAGGTGACAAGAGGCGCTAAAGGACAAAACGAAGCAGCACAACACTGGCATTGTGTGTGCATTTTGCAAACTGATGGAAAACAGTACCTTACCACTCTCCTGCCTTTTGCATTCACATGAATATTGAAAAAGAAGGAGTTTTGGACAACTTTCTTTTCCTTGGTGCAAAACACTGTACAAACCTTTGTGCAACCTCTAGAACACGATAGGAGATGTTTTCTGTCCTGGCACAGTTTCTCCTTGCGAGACATAGTGAGAAAAGCTTTTTCTAAGGTGTAGGTGACAAGAGGACAACACTGGCTCTCGCTAAAAGGACGAAGCAGCACAACACTGGCATTGTGTGTGCATTTTGCAAACTGATGGAAAACAGTACCTTACCACTCTCCTGCCTTTTGCATTCACATGAATATTGAAAAAGAAGGAGTTTTTGGACAACTTTCTTTTTTCCTTGGTGCAAAACACTGTACAAACCTTTGTGCAACCTCTAGAACACGATAGGAGATGTTTTCTGTCCTGGCACAGTTTCTCCTTGCCAGACATAGTGAAAGCTTTTTTTCTAAGGTGTAGGTGACAAGAGGCGGCTAAAGGCCAAAAGCGAAGCACACAACACTGGCATTGTGTGTGCATTTTGCAAACTGATGGAAAACAATTACCTTACCACTCTCCTGCCTTTTGCATTCACATGAATATTGAAAAAGAAGGAGTTTTGGACAACTTTCTTTTTCCTTGGTGCAAAACACTGTACAAACCTTTGTGCAACCTCTAGAACACGATAGGAGATGTTTTCTGTCCTGGCACAGTTTCTCCTTGCCGAGACATAGTGAGAAAGGTTTTTCTAAGGTGTAGGTGACAAGAGGCGCTAAAAGGACAAAGCGAAGCAGCACAACACTGGCATTGTGTGTGCATTTTGCAAACTGATGGAAAACAGTACCTTACCACTCTCCTGCCTTTTGCATTCACATGAATATTGAAAAGAAGGAGTTTTGGACAACTTTCTTTTCCTTGGTGCAAAACACTGTACAAACCTTTGTGCAACCTCTAGAACACGATAGGAGATGTTTTCTGTCCTGGCACAGTTTCTCCTTGCGAGACATAGTGAAAGCTTTTTCTAAGGTGTAGGTGACAAGAGGCGCTAAAGGACAAAAACGAAGCAGCACAACACTGGCATTGTGTGTGCATTTTGCAAACTGATGGAAAACAGTACCTTACCACTCTCCTGCCTTTTGCATTCACATGAATATTGAAAAAGAAGGAGTTTTGGACAACTTTCTTTTCCTTGGTGCAAAACACTGTACAAACCTTTGTGCAACCTCTAGAACACGATAGGAGATGTTTTCTGTCCTGGCACAGTTTCTCCTTGCGAGACATAGTGAGAAAGCTTTTTCTAAGGTGTAGGTGACAAGAGATGCTAAAGGACAAAAACGAAGCAGCACAACACTGGCATTGTGTGTGCATTTTGCAAACTGATGGAAAACAGTACCTTACCACTCTCCTGCCTTTTGCATTCACATGAATATTGAAAAGAAGGAGTTTTGGACAACTTTCTTTTCCTTGGTGCAAAAACACTGTACAAACCTTTGTGCAACCTCTAGAACACGATAGGAGATGTTTTCTGTCCTGGCACAGTTTCTCCTTGCGAGACATAGTGAAAGCTTTTTCTAAGGTGTAGGTGACAAAGAGGCGGCTAAAGGACAAAAGCGAAGCAGCACAACACTGGCATTGTGTGTGCATTTTGCAAACTGATGGAAAACAGTACCTTACCACTCTCCTGCCTTTTGCATTCACATGAATATTGAAAAAGAAGGAGTTTTGGACAACTTTCTTTTCCTTGGTGCAAAACACTGTACAAACCTTTGTGCAACCTCTAGAACACGATAGGAGATGTTTTCTGTCCTGGCACAGTTTCTCCTTGCGAGACATAGTAGTGAAGCTTTTTTTCTAAGGTGTAGGTGACAAGAGGCGCTAAAGGACAAAACGAAGCAGCACAACACTGGCATTGTGTGTGCATTTTGCAAACTGATGGAAAACAGTACCTTACCACTCTCCTGCCTTTTGCATTCACATGAATATTGAAAAGAAGGAGTTTTGGACAACTTTCTTTTTCCTTGGTGCAAAACACTGTACAAACCTTTGTGCAACCTCTAGAACACGATAGGAGATGTTTTCTGTCCTGGCACAGTTTCTCCTTGCCAGACATAGTGAAAGCTTTTTCTAAGGTGTAGGTGACAAAAGAGGCGCTAAAAGGACAAAACGAAGCAGCACAACACTGGCATTGTGTGTGCATTTTGCAAACTGATGGAAAACAGTACCTTACCACTCTCCTGCCTTTTGCATTCACATGAATATTGAAAAAGAAGGAGTTTTGGACAACTTTCTTTTCCTTGGTGCAAAACACTGTACAAACCTTTGTGCAACCTCTAGAACACGATAGGAGATGTTTTCTGTCCTGGCACAGTTTCTCCTTGCGAGACATAGTGAAAGCTTTTTCTAAGGTGTAGGTGACAAAGAGGCGCTAAAGGACAAAACGAAGCAGCACAACACTGGCATTGTGTGTGCATTTTGCAAACTGATGGAAAACAGTACCTTACCACTCTCCTGCCTTTTGCATTCACATGAATATTGAAAAAGAAGGAGTTTTTTGGACAACTTTCTTTTCCTTGGTGCAAAACACTGTACAAACCTTTGTGCAACCTCTAGAACACGATAGGAGATGTTTTCTGTCCTGGCACAGTTTCTCCTTGCGAGACATAGTGAAAGCTTTTTCTAAGGTGTAGGTGACAAGAGGCGCTAAAGGACAAAGCGAAGCAGCACAACACTGGCATTGTGTGTGCATTTTGCAAACTGATGGAAAACAGTACCTTACCACTCTCCTGCCTTTTGCATTCACATGAATATTGAAAAAGAAGGAGTTTTGGACAACTTTCTTTTCCTTGGTGCAAAACACTGTACAAACCTTTGTGCAACCTCTAGAACACGATAGGAGATGTTTTCTGTCCTGGCACAGTTTTTCTCCTTGCGAGACATAGTGAGAAAGCTTTTTTCTAAGGTGTAGGTGACAAAGAGGCGGCTAAAGGACAAAAGCGAAGCAGCACAACACTGGCATTGTGTGTGCATTTTGCAAACTGATGGAAAACAGTACCTTACCACTCTCCTGCCTTTTGCATTCACATGAATATTGAAAAAGAAGGAGTTTTGGACAACTTTCTTTTCCTTGGTGCAAAACACTGTACAAACCTTTATTGCAACCTCTAGAACACGATGGGAGATGTTTTCTGTCCTGGCACAGTTTCTCCTTGCGAGACATAGTGAAAGCTTTTTTTCTAAGGTGTAGGTGACAAGAGGCGCTAAAGGACAAAACGAAGCAGCACAACACTGGCATTGTGTGTGCATTTTGCAAACTGATGGAAAACAGTACCTTACCACTCTCCTGCCTTTTGCATTCACATGAATATTGAAAAAGAAGGAGTTTTGGACAACTTTCTTTTCCTTGGTGCAAAACACTGTACAAACCTTTGTGCAACCTCTAGAACACGATAGGAGATGTTTTCTGTCCTGGCACAGTTTCTCCTTGCGAGACATAGTGAGAAAGCTTTTTCTAAGGTGTAGGTGACAAAGAGGCGCTAAAGGACAAAGCGAAGCAGCACAACACTGGCATTGTGTGTGCATTTTGCAAACTGATGGAAAACAGTACCTTACCACTCTCCTGCCTTTTGCATTCACATGAATATTGAAAAAGAAGGAGTTTTGGACAACTTTCTTTTCCTTGGTGCAAAACACTCTACAAACCTTTTGTGCAACCTCTAGAACACGATAGGAGATGTTTTCTGTCCTGGCACAGTTTCTCCTTGCGAGACATAGTGAGAAAGCTTTTTCTAAGGTGTAGGTGACAAGAGGCGCTAAAAGGACAAAGCGAAGCAGCACAACACTGGCATTGTGTGTGCATTTTGCAAACTGATGGAAAACAGTACCTTACCACTCTCCTGCCTTTTGCATTCACATGAATATTGAAAAAGAAGGAGTTTTGGACAACTTTCTTTTCCTTGGTGCAAAACACTGTACAAACCTTTGTGCAACCTCTAGAACACGATAGGAGATGTTTTCTGTCCTGGCACAGTTTCTCCTTGCGAGACATAGTGAAAGCTTTTTTTCTAAGGTGTAGGTGACAAAGAGGCGCTAAAGGACAAAACGAAGCAGCACAACACTGGCATTGTGTGTGCATTTTGCAAACTGATGGAAAACAGTACCTTACCACTCTCCTGCCTTTTGCATTCACATGAATATTGAAAAAGAAGGAGTTTTGGACAACTTTCTTTTTCCTTGGTGCAAAACACT
>NW_022147891.1:0-65347 GCF_901933205.1 Camarhynchus parvulus
GCCATCAGGAACCAGGGCTGGTGAGTTTTGTTTCCCAGGGAAAGGGCCGGAGTTTATGTTTGGGGGCCTGTGGCCCGGAGTGGCCGACTGGCTCCTGAAAATCCGCGTTTCGCAGGATGCCTCCCAGACCCAAGCTGGCACCAGTGCCAACTCGGGCTGGTTTGATAGTGCCAACGGAGTCCTACAATCTGCCATCAGGAACTGGGGCTGGTGACTTTTGTTTCAGAGGGAAAGGCCGGTGTATATGTTTGGGGCCTGTGGACCGGGTGGCCGGCTGGCTCCTGAAAATCCGTGATACGCAGGATGCCTCCCAGACCCAAGCTGGCACCAGTGCCAACTCGGGCTGGTTTGATAGTGCCAACGGAGTCCTACAATCTGCCATAAATAAAGTGGGCTGGTGAGTTTTGTTTCAGACGGAAAGGCCGCCGGAATTTGTGTTTGGGGCCTCTGGCCAACTGGCTCCTGAAAATCCGCGATACGCAGGATGCCTCCCAGACCCAAGCTGGCACCAGTGCCAACTCGGGCTGGTTTGATAGTGCCAACGGAGTCCTACAATCTGCCATCAGGAACTGGGGCTGGTGACTTTTGTTTCAGAGGGAAAGGCCCGTGGAATATATTTGGGGCCTGTGGCCCAGAGTGGCCGGGTGGCTCCTGAAAATCCGCGATACGCAGGATGCCTCCCAGACCCAAGCTGGCACCAGTGCCAACTCGGGCTGGTTTGATAGTGCCAACGGAGTCCTACAATCTGCCATCAGGAACTGGGGCTGTTGACTTTTGTTTCCCAGGGAAACGGCCGGTGTATATGTTTGCTGCCCTGTGGCCCGGAGTAGCCGGGTCACTCCTGAAAATCCGCGATACGCAGGATGCCTCCCAGACCCAAGCTGGCACCAGTGCCAACTTGGGCTGGTTTGATAGTGCCAACGGAGTCCTACAATCTGCCATCAGGAACCAGGGCTTGTGACTTTTGTTTCCCAGGGAAAGGGCCGGTGTTTATGTTTGGGGGCCTGTGGCCCGGAGTGGCCGGTTGGCTCCTGAAAATCCGCGATACGCAGGATGCCTCCCAGACCCAAGCTGGCACCAGTGCCAACTCGGGCTGGTTTGATAGTGCCAACGGAGTCCTACAATCTGCCATAAATACCTGGGCTGGTGAGTTTTGTTTCAGAGGGAAATGGCCGGATTGTTTTTGTTTGGGGCCTGGCCGGCCGACTGGCTCCTGAAAATCCGCGATACGCAGGATGCCTCCCAGACCCAAGCTGGCACCAGTGCCAACTCGGGCTGGTTTGATAGTGCCAACGGAGTCCTACAATCTGCCATCAGGAACGGGGCTGGTGACTTTTGGTTTCAGAGGGAAAGGCCCGTGGTATATGTTTGGGGCCCTTTGGCCTGGTTGGCCGGCTGGCTCCTGAAAATCCGCGATACGCAGGATGCCTCCCAGACCCAAGCTGGCACCAGTGCCAACTCGGGCTGGTTTGATAGTGCCAACGGAGTCCTACAATCTGCCATAAGAAACCTGGGCTGGTGAGTTTTGTTTCAGAGGGAACGGGCCGGAGTTTTTGTTTGGGGCCTGTGGCCGACTGGCTCCTGAAAATCCGCGATACGCAGGATGCCTCCCAGACCCAAGCTGGCACCAGTGCCAACTCGGGCTGGTTTGATAGTGCCAACGGAGTCCTACAATCTGCCATAAAAAACCGGGGCTGGTGAGTTTTGTTTCAGAGGGAAAGGGCCGGAGTTTTATGTTTGGGGCCTCGTGGCCGACTGGCTCCTGAAAATCCGCGATACAGGGATGCCTCCCAGACCCAAGCTGGCACCAGTGCCAACTCGGGCTGGTTTGATAGTGCCAACGGAGTCCTACAATCTGCCATAAGAAACCTGGGCTGGTGATTTTTGTTTTCAGAGGGAACAGGCCGGAGATTTTGTTTTGGGGCCTCTGGCCGACTGGCTCCTGAAAATCCGCGATACGCAGGATGCCTCCCAGACCCAAGCTGGCACCAGTGCCAACTCGGGCTGGTTTGTTAGTGCCAACGGAGTCCTACAATCTGCCATCAGGAACTGGGGCTGGTGGCTTTTGTTTCAGAGGAAAGGCCCGTGGACTATGTTTGGGGGCCTGTGGCCAAGAGTGGCCGACTGGCTCCTGAAAATCCGCGATACGCAGGATGCCTCCCAGACCCAAGCTGGCACCAGTGCCAACTCGGGCTGGTTTGATAGTGCCAACGGAGTCCTACAATCTGCCATCAGGGAAAGGGGCTGGTGACTTTTGTTTCCCAGGGAAACAGCCGGTGTATATGTTTGGGGGCCTGTGGCCCAGAGTGGCCGACTGGCTCCTGAAAATCCGTGATACGCAGGATGCCTCCCAGACCCAAGCTGGCACCAGTGCCACCTTGGGCTGGTTTGATAGTCCCAACGGAGTCCTACAATCTGCCACGTAAAGAACAAGGGCTGGTGACTTTTGTTTCAGAGGGAAACGGCCGGTGTATATGTTTGCGGCCCTGTGGCCCGGAGTAGCCGGTCACTCCTCAAAATCCGCGATAGGCAGGATGCCTCCCAGACCCAAGCTGGCACCAGTGCCAACTCGGGCTGGTTTGATAGTGCCAACGGAGTCCTACAATCTGCCATCAGGGAAAGGGGCTGGTGACTTTTGTTTCAGAGGGAAACAGCCGGTGTATATGTTTCGCGGCCTCTGGCCCTGAGTGGCCAACTGGCTCCTGAAAATCCGCGATACCACAGGATGCCTCCCAGACCCAAGCTGGCACCAGTGCCAACTCGGGCTGGTTTGATAGTGCCAACGGAGTCGTACAATCTGCCATCAGGAACTGGGTCTGGTAACTTTTGTTCCAGAGGGAAAGGCCCGTGGAATATGTTTGGCGGCCTCTGGCCCAGAGTGGCCGGCTGGCTCCTGAAAATCCGCGATACGCAGGATGCCTCCCAGACCCAAGCTGGCACCAGTGCCAACTCGGGCTGGTTTGTTAGTGCCAACGGAGTCCTACAATCTGCCATCAGGGAAAGGGGCTGGTGACTTTTGTTTCAGAGGGAAAGGCCCGTGGAATATGTTTGAGGGCCATAGGCCTGGAGAGGCCGGCCGGCTTCCTGAAAATCCGCGATACGCAGGATGCCTCCCAGACCCAAGCTGGCACCAGTGCCAACTCGGGTGGTTTGATAGTGCCAACGGAGTCCTACAATCTGCCATCAGGAACCAGGGCTGCTGAGTTTTGTTTCCCAGGGAAAGGGCCGGAGTTTGTGATTGGGGGCCTGTGGCCCGGAGTGGCCGACTGGCTCCTGAAAATCCGCGATACGCAGGATGCCTCCCAGACCCAAGCTGGCACCAGTGCCAACTCGGGCTGGTTTGATAGTGCCAACGGAGTCCTACAATCTGCCATAAGAAACCTGGGCTGGAGAGTTTTGTTTCAGAGGGAACATGCCGGAGATTTTGATTGGGTCCTCTGGCCAACTGGCTCCTGAAAATCCGCGATAGGCAGGATGCCTCCCAGGCCCAAGCTGGCACCAGTGCCAACTCGGGCTGGTTTGTTAGTGCCAACGGAGTCCTACAATCTGCCATCAGGAACTGGGTATGTTGACTTTTGTTTCCCAGGGAAACGGCTGGTGTATATGTTTGGGGGCCTGTGGCCCAGAGTGGCCGACTGGCTCCTGAAAATCCGCGATATGCAGGATGCCTCCCAGACCCAAGCTGGCACCAGTGCCAACTCGGGCTGGTTTGATAGTGCCAACGGAGTCCTACAATCTGCCATAAATAACCGGGGCTGGTGACGTTTTGTTTTCAGACGGAAATGGCCGGAGTTTATGTTTGGGGCCTCTGGCCAACTGGCTCCTGAAAATCCGCGATACGCAGGATGCCTCCCAGACCCAAGCTGGCACCAGTGCCAACTCGGGCTGGTTTGATAGTGCCAACGGAGTCCTACAATCTGCCATTAGGGAAAGGGTCTGGTGACTTTTGTTTCCCAGGGGAAAGAGCCGGTGTATATGTTTTGGGGGCCTGTGGCCCAGAGTGGCCGTCTGGCTCCTGAAAATCCGCGATACGCAGGATGCCTCCCAGACCCAAGCTGGCACCAGTGCCAACTCGGGCTGGTTTGATAGTGCCAACGGAGTCCTACAATCTGCCATCAAGAACCGGGGCTGGTGACTTTTGTTTCAGAGGGAAAGGGCCGGGTGTATATGTTTGGGGCCTGTGGCCCAGAGTGTGGGCTGGCTCCTGAAAATCCGCGATACGCAGGATGCCTCCCAGACCCAAGCTGGCACCAGTGCCAACTTGGGCTGGTTTGATAGTGCCAACGGAGTCCTACAATCTGCCATAAAGAACTGGGGCTGGTGACTTTTGTTTCAGAGGAAAGGCCGGTGTATATGTTTGCGGGCCTGTGGCCCGGAGTAGCCGGGTCGCTCCTGAAAATCCGCGATACGCAGGATGCCTCCCAGACCCAAGCTGGCACCAGTGCCAACTCGGGCTGGTTTGATAGTGCCAACGGAGTCCTACAATCTGCCATCAGGAACTGGGGCTGTTGACTTTTGTTTCCCAAGGAAAGGCCGGGTGTATATGTTTGGGGCCTGTGGCCCAGAGTGGCCGGTTGGCTCCTGAAAATCCGCGATAGGCAGGATGCCTCCCAGACCCAAGCTGGCACCAGTGCCAACTCGGGCTGGTTTGTTAGTGCCAATGGAGTCCTGCAATCTGCCATCAGGAACTGGGTATGTTGACTTTTGTTTCCCAGGGAAAGGCCGGTGTATGTGTTTGGGGGCCTGTGGCCCAGAGTGGCCGGCTGGCTCCTGAAAATCCGCGATACGCAGGATGCCTCCCAGACCCAAGCTGGCACCAGTGCCAACTCGGGCTGGTTTGATAGTGCCAACGGAGTCCTACAATCTGCCATAAATAACCTGGGCTGGTGAGTTTTATTTCAGACGGAAAGGGCCGGAGATTGTGTTTAGGGCCTCTGGCCGACTGGCTCCTGAAAATCCGCGATACGCAGGATGCCTCCCAGACCCAAGCTGGCACCAGTGCCAACTCGGGCTGGTTTGATAGTGCCAACGGAATCCTACAATCTGCCATCGGGAAGTGGGTGTGTTGACTTTTGTTTCCCAGGGAAACAGCCGGTGTATATGTTTCGGGGCCTCTGGCCCTGAGTGGCCAACTGGCTCAAGAAAATCCGCGATACGCAGGATGCCTTCCCAGACCCAAGCTGGCACCAGTGCCAACTCGGGCTGGTTTGATAGTGCCAACGGAGTCCTACAATCTGCCATCAGGAACTGGGGCTGGTGACTTTTGTTTCAGAGGGAAAGGCCGGGTTTATATGTTTCGGGGCCTGTGGACCGGGGTGGCCGGCTGGCTCCTGAAAATCCGCGGTACGCAGGATGCCTCCCAGACCCAAGCTGGCACTAGTGCCAACTCGGGCTGGTTTGATAGTGCCAACGGAGTCCTACAATCTGCCATAAATAAAGTGGGCTGGTGTGTTTTGTTTCAGACGGAAAGGGCCGGAGTTTGTGTTTGGGGCCTCTGGCCAACTGGCTCCTGAAAATCCGTGATACGCAGGATGCCTCCCAGACCCAAGCCGGCACCAGTGCCAACTCGGGCTGGTTTGATAGTGCCAACGGAGTCCTACAATCTGCCATAAGACACCTGGGCTGGAGAGTTTTGTTTCAGAGGGAACGGGCCGGAGATTTTGTTTGGGGCCTCTGGCCGACTGGCTCCTGAAAATCCGCGATAGGCAGGATGCCTCCCAGACCGAAGCTGGCACCAGTGCCAACTCGGGCTGGTTTGATAGTGCCAACGGAGTCCTACAATCTGCCATAAATACCTGGGCTGGTGAGTTTTGTTTCAGAAGGAAATGGCCGGAGTTTTTGTTTGGGGCCTCTGGCCGACTGGCTCCTGTAAACCCGCGATACGCAGGATGCCTCCCAGACCCAAGCTGGCACCAGTGCCAACTCGGGCTGGTTTGATAGTGCCAACGGAGTCCTACAATCTGCCATCAGGGAAAGGGGATGGTGGGTTTTGTTTCAGAGGGACAGGCCCGTGGAATATGTTTGGGGTCCATAGGCCTGGAGAGGCCGGCAGGCTCCTGAAAATCGGCGATACGCAGGATGCCTCCCAGACCCAAGCTGGCACCAGTGCCAACTCGGGCTGGTTTGATAGTGCCAACGGAGTCCTACAATCTGCCATAAGAAACCTGGGCTGGAGAGTTTTGTTTCAGAGGGTACAGGCCGGAATTTGTGTTTGGGTCCTCTGGCCGACTGGCTCCTGAAAATCCGCGATACGCAGGATGCCTCCCAGACCCAAGCTGGCACCAGTGCCAACTCGGGCTGGTTTGTTAGTGCCAACGGAGTCCTACAATCTGCCATCAGGAACTGGGGCTGGTGGCTTTTGTTTCAGAGGGAAAGGCCCGTCGACTATGTTTCGGGGCCTGTGGCCAAGAGTGGCCGACTGGCTCCTGAAAATCCGGGATACGCAGGATGCCTCCCAGACCCAAGCTGGCACCAGTGCCAACTCGGGCTGGTTTGATAGTGCCAACGGAGTCCTACAATCTGCCATCAGGAAAGGGGCTGGTGACTTTTGTTTCACAGGGAAACAGCCGGTGTATATGTTTCGCGGCCTCTGGCCCTGAGTGGCCAACTGGCTCCTGAAAATCCGCGATACGCAGGATGCCTCCCAGACCCAAGCTGGCACCAGTGCCAACTCGGGCTGGTTTGATAGTGCCAACGGAGTCGTACAATCTGCCATCAGGAACTGGGTCTGGTAACTTTTGTTCCAGAGGGAAAGGCCCGTGGAATATGTTTGGGGGCCTGTGGCCCAGAGTGGCCGGCTGGCTCCTGAAAATCCGCGATACGCAGGATGCCTCCCAGACCCAAGCTGGCACCAGTGCCAACTCGGGCTGGTTTGATAGTGCCAACGGAGTCCTACAATCTGCCATCAGGGAAAGGGGCTGGTGACTTTTGTTTCAGAGGGAAAGGCCGGTGTATATGTTTGGGGCCCTAGGCCCGGAGTGGCCGGCGGCTCCTGAAAATCCGCGATACGCAGGATGCCTCCCAGACCCAAGCTGGCACCAGTGCCAACTCGGGCTGGTTTGATAGTGCCAACGGAGTCCTACAATCTGCCATAAGGAACCGGGGCTGGTGACTTTTGTTTCCGAGGGAAAGGGCCGGAGTATATGTTTGGGGGCCTGTGGCCCGGAGTGGCCGGCTGGCTCCTGAAAATCCGCGATACGCAGGATGCCTCCCAGACCCAAGCTGGCACCAGTGCCAACTCGGGCTGGTTTGATAGTGCCAACGGAGTCCTACAATCTGCCATCAGGAACTGGGGCTGGTGACTTTTGTTTCAGAGGAAAGGGCCGGGTTTATATGTTTGGGGGCCTGTGGCCCGGAGTGGCCGGCTGGCTCCTGAAAATCCGCGATACGCAGGATGCCTCCCAGACCCAAGCTGGCACCAGTGCCAACTCGGGCTGGTTTGATAGTGCCAACGGAGTCCTACAATCTGCCATAAAGAAAGTGGGCTGGTGACTTTTGTTTCAGAGGAAAGGGCCGGAATTTGTGTTTGGGGCCGTGGCCCTGGCCAACTGGCTCCTGAAAATCCGCGATACGCAGGATGCCTCCCAGACCCAAGCTGGCACCAGTGCCAACTCGGGCTGGTTTGATAGTGCCAACGGAGTCCTACAATCTGCCATAAGGAACTGGGGCTGGTGACTTTGTTTCAGAGGGAAAGGCGTGCGGAATATGTTTGGGGGCCTGTGGCCCGAGTGGCCGGCTGGCTCCTGAAAATCCGCGATACGCAGGATGCCTCCCAGACCCAAGCTGGCACCAGTGCCAACTCGGGCTGGTTTGATAGTGCCAACGGAGTCCTACAATCTGCCATAAGGAACTGGGGCTGGTGACTTTTGTTTCCGAGGGAAAGGGCCGGTGTATATGTTTGGGGCCTGTGGCCCGGAGTGGCCGGCTGGCTCCTGAAAATCCGCGATACGCAGGATGCCTCCCAGACCCAAGCTGGCACCAGTGCCAACTCCGGGCTGGTTTGATAGTGCCAACGGAGTCCTACAATCTGCCATAAGGAACCAGGGCTGGTGACTTTTGTTTCAGAGGGAAAGGGCCGGAGTATATGTTTGGGGCCGCCTGTGGCCTCGTGGCAGGCTGGCTCCTGAAAATCCGCGATACGCAGGATGCCTCCCAGACCCAAGCTGGCACCAGTGCCAACTCGGGCTGGTTTGATAGTGCCAACGGAGTCCTACAATCTGCCATAAGTACCGGGGCTGGTGAGTTTTGTTTCAGAGGGAAAGGGCCGGAGTTTTTGTTTGGGGCCTGGGCCCGGGCCGACTGGCTCCTGAAAATCCGCGATACGCAGGATGCCTCCCAGACCCAAGCTGGCACCAGTGCCAACTCGGGCTGGTTTGATAGTGCCAACGGAGTCCTACAATCTGCCATCAGGAAAGGGGCTGGTGGGTTTGGTTTCAGAGGGAAAGGCCCGTGGAATATGTTTGGGGCCTTTGGCCTGGAGAGCCGGCAGGCTCCTGAAAATCCGCGATACGCAGGATGCCTCCCAGACCCAAGCTGGCACCAGTGCCAACTCGGGCTGGTTTGATAGTGCCAACGGAGTCCTACAATCTGCCATAAGAAACCTGGGCTGGAGAGTTTTGTTTCAGAGGGTACAGGCCGGAGATTTTGTTTGGGGCCTCTGGCCGACTGGCTCCTGAAAATCCGCGATACGCAGGATGCCTCCCAGACCCAAGCTGGCACCAGTGCCAACTCGGGCTGGTTTGATAGTGCCAACGGAGTCCTACAATCTGCCATCAGGAACTGGGGCTGGTGGCTTTTGTTTCAGAGGGAAAGGCCCGCGGAGTATATGTTTCGGGCCTGTGGCCCAGAGTGGCCGACTGGCTCCTGAAAATCCGCGATACGCAGGATGCCTCCCAGACCCAAGCTGGCACCAGTGCCAACTCGGGCTGGTTTGATAGTGCCAACGGAGTCCTACAATCTGCCATCAGGAAAGGGGCTGGTGACTTTTTTTTCCCCAGGGAAAGGGCCGGGTATATGTTTGCGGGCCTGTGGCCCAGAGTGGCCGACTGGCTCCTGAAAATCCGCGATACGCAGGATGCCTCCCAGACCCAAGCTGGCACCAGTGCCAACTCGGGCTGGTTTGATAGTGCCAACGGAGTCCTACAATCTGCCATAAAGGAAACGGGGCTGGTGACTTTTTGTTTCCCAGGGAAAGGCCGGTGTATATGTTTGGGGCCTGTGGCCCGGGGTGGCCGGCTGGCTCCTGAAAATCCGCGATACGCAGGATGCCTCCCAGACCCAAGCTGGCACCAGTGCCAACTCGGGCTGGTTTGATAGTGCCAACGGAGTCCTACAATCTGCCATCAGGAACGGGGCTGGTGACTTTTGTTTCAGAGGGAAACGGCCGGTGTATATGTTTGGGGGCCTCTGGCCCGAGTGGCCGACTGGCTCCTGAAAATCCGCGATACGCAGGATGCCTCCCAGACCCAAGCTGGCACCAGTGCCAACTCGGGCTGGTTTGATAGTGCCAACGGAGTCCTACAATCTGCCATCAGGGAACGGGGCTGGTGACTTTTGTTTCAGAGGGAAAGGCCCGTGGAATATGTTTGGGGCCTGTGGCCCGGAGTGGCCGGCCGGCTCCTGAAAATCCGCGATACGCAGGATGCCTCCCAGACCCAAGCTGGCACCAGTGCCAACTCGGGCTGGTTTGATAGTGCCAACGGAGTCCTACAATCTGCCATCAGGAACCGGGGCTGTTGACTTTTGTTTCCCAGGGAAAGGGCCGGAGTATGTTTTGGGGGCCTGTGGCCCGGAGTGGCCGACTGGCTCCTGAAAATCCGCGTTACGCAGGATGCCTCCCAGACCCAAGCTGGCACCAGTGCCAACTCGGGCTGGTTTGATAGTGCCAACGGAGTCCTACAATCTGCCATCAGGAACTGGGGCTGGTGACTTTTGTTTCACAGGGAAAGGCCGGGTTTATATGTTTCGGGGCCTGTGGCCCGGGGTGGCCGGGCTGGCTCCTGAAAATCCGCGGTACGCAGGATGCCTCCCAGACCCAAGCTGGCACCAGTGCCAACTCGGGCTGGTTTGATAGTGCCAACGGAGTCCTACAATCTGCCATAAGAAACCTGGGCTGGTGACTTTTGTTTCAGACGGAAACGGCCGGAGTTTATGTTTGGGGCCTGGTGGCCAACTGGCTCCTGAAAATCCGCGATACGCAGGATGCCTCCCAGACCCAAGCTGGCACCAGTGCCAACTCGGGCTGGTTTGATAGTGCCAACGGAGTCCTACAATCTGCCATAAGGAACGGGGCTGGTGGGTTTTGTTTCACAGGGAAAGGCCCGTGGTATATGTTTGGGGCCTGTGGCCTGGAGTGGCCGGCTGGCTCCTGAAAATCCGCGATACGCAGGATGCCTCCCAGACCCAAGCTGGCACCAGTGCCAACTCGGGCTGGTTTGATAGTGCCAACGGAGTCCTACAATCTGCCATCAGGAACTGGGGCTGGTGGCTTTTGTTTCCCAGGGAAACGGCCGGTGTATATGTTTGGGGGCCTGTGGCCCAGAGTGGCCGACTGGCTCCTGAAAATCGCGATACGCAGGATGCCTCCCAGACCCAAGCTGGCACCAGTGCCAACTCGGGCTGGTTTGATAGTGCCAACGGAGTCCTACAATCTGCCATCAGGAACTGGGGCTGGTGACTTTTGTTTCCCAGGGAAACGGCCCGTGTATATGTTTGGGGGCCTGTGGCCCAGAGTGGCCGACTGGCTCCTGAAAATCCGCGATACGCAGGATGCCTCCCAGACCCAAGCTGGCACCAGTGCCAACTCGGGCTGGTTTGATAGTGCCAACGGAGTCCTACAATCTGCCATAAGGAACCGGGGCTGGTGACTTTTGTTTCAGACGGAAAGGGCCGGAGTATATGTTTGGGGCCTGTGGCCCGAGACTGGCTCCTGAAAATCGCGATACGCAGGATGCCTCCCAGACCCAAGCTGGCACCAGTGCCAACTCGGGCTGGTTTGATAGTGCCAACGGAGTCCTACAATCTGCCATAAGGAAACGGGGCTGGTGACTTTTGTTTCCCAGAGGAAAGGGCCGGTGTATATGTTTGGGGCCTGTGGCCCGGAGTGGCCGACTGGCTCCTGAAAATCCGCGATACGCAGGATGCCTCCCAGACCCAAGCTGGCACCAGTGCCAACTCGGGCTGGTTTGATAGTGCCAACGGAGTCCTACAATCTGCCATCAGGAACCGGGGCTGGTGACTTTTGTTTCCCAGGGAAAGGCCGGTGTATATGTTTGGGGGCCTGTGGCCCAGAGTGGCCGGCTGGCTCCTGAAAATCCGCGATACGCAGGATGCCTCCCAGACCCAAGCTGGCACCAGTGCCAACTCGGGCTGGTTTGATAGTGCCAACGGAGTCCTACAATCTGCCATCAGGAAACGGGGCTGGTGACTTTTGTTCCAGAGGGAAAGGCCCGTGGTATATGTTTGGGGGCCTGTGGCCCAGAGTGGCCGACTGGCTCCTGAAAATCCGCGATACGCAGGATGCCTCCCAGACCCAAGCTGGCACCAGTGCCAACTCGGGCTGGTTTGATAGTGCCAACGGAGTCCTACAATCTGCCATAAGGAACAAGGGCTGGTGACTTTTGTTTCCCAGGGAAACGGCCGGTGTATATGTTTGCGGCCCTGTGGCCCGGAGTAGCCGGCTGGCTCCTAAAAATCCGCGATACGCAGGATGCCTCCCAGACCCAAGCTGGCACCAGTGCCAACTCGGGCTGGTTTGATAGTGCCAACGGAGTCCTACAATCTGCCATCAGGAACTGGGGCTGGTGACTTTTGTTTCCCAGGGAAACGGCCGGTGTATATGTTTGCGGGCCTGTGGCCCGGAGTGGCCGACTGGCTCCTGAAAATCCGCGATACGCAGGATGCCTCCCAGACCCAAGCTGGCACCAGTGCCAACTCGGGCTGGTTTGATAGTGCCAACGAAGTCCTACAATCTGCCATCAGGAACCGGGGCTGGTGACTTTTGTTTCAGAGGGAAAGGCCCGTGGTATATGTTTGGGGGCCTGTGGCCCGGAGTGGCCGTCTGGCTCCTGAAAATCCGCGATACGCAGGATGCCTCCCAGACCCAAGCTGGCACCAGTGCCAACTCGGGCTGGTTTGATAGTGCCAACGGAGTCCTACAATCTGCCATCAGGGAAAGGGGCTGGTGACTTTTGTTTCAGAGGGAAAGGCCCGTGGAATATGTTTGGGGGCCTGTGGCCCAGAGTGGCCGGGTGGCTCCTGAAAATCCGCGATACGCAGGATGCCTCCCAGACCCAAGCTGGCACCAGTGCCAACTCGGGCTGGTTTGATAGTGCCAACGGAGTCCTACAATCTGCCATCAGGAACCAGGGCTGGTGACTTTTGTTTCCCAGGGAAAGGGCCGGAGTTTATATTTTGGGGCCTGTGGCCCGGAGTGGCCGGTTGGCTCCTGAAAATCCGCGATACGCAGGATGCCTCCCAGACCCAAGCTGGCACCAGTGCCAACTCGGGCTGGTTTGATAGTGCCAACGGAGTCCTACAATCTGCCATCAGGGAAAGGGGCTGGTGACTTTTGTTTCCCAAGGAAAGGCCCGTGGTATATGTTTGCGGGCCTGTGGCCCAGAGTGGCCGGTTGGCTCCTGAAAATCCGCGATACGCAGGATGCCTCCCAGACCCAAGCTGGCACCAGTGCCAACTCGGGCTGGTTTGATAGTGCCAACGGAGTCCTACAATCTGCCATAAGTAACCGGGGCTGGTGAGTTTTGTTTCAGAGGGAAAGGCCCGTGGTTTATGTTTGGGGCCGTGGCCGAGAGAGTCGGCTGGCTCCTGAAAATCCGCGATACGCAGGATGCCTCCCAGACCCAAGCTGGCACCAGTGCCAACTCGGGCTGGTTTGATAGTGCCAACGGAGTCCTACAATCTGCCATAAGAAACCGGGGCTGGTGACTTTTGTTTCAGAGGGAACGGGCCGGAGTTTATGTTTGGGGCCTCGTGGCCGACTGGCTCCTGAAAATCCGCGATACGCAGGATGCCTCCCAGACCGAAGCTGGCACCAGTGCCAACTCGGGCTGGTTTGATAGTGCCAACGGAGTCCTACAATCTGCCATAAATACCGGGGCTGGTGACTTTTGTTTCAGAAGGAAATGGCCGGAGTTTATGTTTGGGGCCTGTGGGCCGACTGGCTCCTGTAAAACCCGCGATACGCAGGATGCCTCCCAGACCCAAGCTGGCACCAGTGCCAACTCGGGCTGGTTTGATAGTGCCAACGGAGTCCTACAATCTGCCATCAGGGAACGGGGCTGGTGGCTTTTGTTTCAGAGGGAAAGGCCCGTGGAATATGTTTGGGGTCCGTAGGCCTGAGAGGCCGGCAGGCTCCTGAAAATCGCGATACGCAGGATGCCTCCCAGACCCAAGCTGGCACCAGTGCCAACTCGGGCTGGTTTGATAGTGCCAACGGAGTCCTACAATCTGCCATAAGAAACCTGGGCTGGTGACTTTTGTTTCAGAGGGAAAAGGCCGGAGATTATGTTTGGGTCCTGGTGGCCGACTGGCTCCTGAAAATCCGCGATTCGCAGGATGCCTCCCAGACCCAAGCTGGCACCAGTGCCAACTCGGGCTGGTTTGATAGTGCCAACGGAGTCCTACAATCTGCCATCAGGAACTGGGGCTGGTGACTTTTGTTTCAGAGGGAAAGGCCGGTGGATTATGTTTGGGGGCCTGTGGCCAGAGTGGCCGACTGGCTCCTGAAAATCCGCGATACGCAGGATGCCTCCCAGACCCAAGCTGGCACCAGTGCCAACTCGGGCTGGTTTGATAGTGCCAACGGAGTCCTACAATCTGCCATCAGGGAAAGGGGCTGGTGACTTTTGTTTCCCAGGGAAACAGCCGGGGTATATGTTTGCGGGCCTGTGGCCCAGAGTGGCCGACTGGCTCCTGAAAATCCGCGATACGCAGGATGCCTCCCAGACCCAAGCTGGCACCAGTGCCAACTCGGGCTGGTTTATTAGTCCCAACGGAGTCCTACAATCTGCCATAAAGAACAAGGGCTGGTGACTTTTTTTTCCCAGGGAAACGGCCGGTGTATATGTTTGCGGGCCTGTGGCCCGGAGTAGCCGGGTCACTCCTCGAAAATCCGCGTTACGCAGGATGCCTCCCAGACCCAAGCTGGCACCAGTGCCAACTCGGGCTGGTTTGATAGTGCCAACGGAGTCCTACAATCTGCCATCAGGGAAAGGGGCTGGTGACTTTTGTTTCAGAGGGAAATGGCCGGTGTATATGTTTCGCGGCCTCTGGCCCTGAGTGGCCAACTGGCTCCTGAAAATCCGCGATACGCAGGATGCCTCCCAGACCCAAGCTGGCACCAGTGCCAACTTGGGCTGGTTTGATAGTGCCAACGGAGTCCTACAATCTGCCATCAGGAACTGGGTCTGGTAACTTTTGTTCCAGAGGGAAAGGCCCGTGGAATATGTTTTGGGGCCTCTGGCCCAGAGTGGCCGGCTGGCTCCTGAAAATCCGCGATACGCAGGATGCCTCCCAGACCCAAGCTGGCACCAGTGCCAACTCGGGCTGGTTTGATAGTGCCAACGGAGTCCTACAATCTGCCATCAGGGAACGGGGCTGGTGACTTTTGTTTCCGAGGGAAACGGCCGTGGAATATGTTTGGGGGCCTTTGGCCCGGAGTGGCCGGCGGCTCCTGAAAATCCGCGATACGCAGGATGCCTCCCAGACCCAAGCTGGCACCAGTGCCAACTCGGGCTGGTTTGATAGTGCCAACGGAGTCCTACAATCTGCCATCAGGAACCAGGGCTGGTGACTTTTGTTTCCCAGGGAAAGGGCCGGTGTATATGTTTGGGGGCCTGTGGCCCGGAGTGGCCGACTGGCTCCTGAAAATCCGCGATACGCAGGATGCCTCCCAGACCCAAGCTGGCACCAGTGCCAACTCGGGCTGGTTTGATAGTGCCAACGGAGTCCTACAATCTGCCATCAGGAACTGGGGCTGGTGACTTTTGTTTCAGAGGGAAAGGCCGGTGTATATGTTTGGGGGCCTGTGGCCCGGGTGGCCGGCTGGCTCCTGAAAATCCGCGATACGCAGGATGCCTCCCAGACCCAAGCTGGCACCAGTGCCAACTCGGGCTGGTTTGATAGTGCCAACGGAGTCCTACAATCTGCCATAAAAAAAACTGGGCTGGTGACTTTTGTTTCAGAGGGAAAGGGCCGGAATATGTGTTTGGGGGCCTGTGGCCGAGACTGGCTCCTGAAAATCCGCGATACGCAGGATGCCTCCCAGACCCAAGCTGGCACCAGTGCCAACTCGGGCTGGTTTGATAGTGCCAACGGAGTCCTACAATCTGCCATAAGAAACCGGGGCTGGTGACTTTTGTTTCAGAGGAAACGGCCGGAGTATTTGTTTGGGGCCTCTGGCCGAGTGGCCGACTGGCTCCTGAAAATCCGCGATACGCAGGATGCCTCCCAGACCCAAGCTGGCACCAGTGCCAACTCGGGCTGGTTTGATAGTGCCAACGGAGTCCTACAATCTGCCATCAGGAAAGGGGCTGGTGGCTTTTGTTTCAGAGGGAAAGGCCCGTGGAATATGTTTGGGGGCCTTTGGCCCGGAGTGGCCGGCTGGCTCCTGAAAATCCGCGATACGCAGGATGCCTCCCAGACCCAAGCTGGCACCAGTGCCAACTCGGGCTGGTTTGATAGTGCCAACGGAGTCCTACAATCTGCCATCAGGAACTGGGTCTGGTGACTTTTGTTTCCCAGGGAAACGGCGCGGTGTATATGTTTGGGGGCCTGTGGCCCAGAGTGGCCGACTGGCTCCTGAAAATCCGCGATACGCAGGATGCCTCCCAGACCCAAGCTGGCACCAGTGCCAACTCGGGCTGGTTTGATAGTGCCAACGGAGTCCTACAATCTGCCATCAGGAACTGGGGCTGGTGACTTTTGTTTCCCAGGGAAACGGCGCGGTTTATATGTTTGGGGGCCTGTGGCCCAGAGTGGCCGACTGGCTCCTGAAAATCCGCGTACGCAGGATGCCTCCCAGACCCAAGCTGGCACCAGTGCCAACTCGGGCTGGTTTGATAGTGCCAACGGAGTCCTACAATCTGCCATAAAGAACCGGGGCTGGTGCGTTTTTGTTTCAGAGGGAAAGGGCCGGAGTATATGTTTGGGGCCTGTGGCCCGAACTGGCTCCTGAAAATCCGCGATACGCAGGATGCCTCCCAGACCCAAGCTGGCACCAGTGCCAACTCGGGCTGGTTTGATAGTGCCAACGGAGTCCTACAATCTGCCATCAGGAACCAGGGCTGGTGACTTTTGTTTCCCAGGGAAACGGCCAGTGTATATGTTTGAGGGCCTGTGGCCCAGAGTGGCCGGCTGGCTCCTGAAAATCCGCGATACGCAGGATGCCTCCCAGACCCAAGCTGGCACCAGTGCCAACTCGGGCTGGTTTGATAGTGCCAACGGAGTCCTACAATCTGCCATCAGGAACGGGGCTGGTGACTTTTGTTCCAGAGGGAAAGGCCCGTGGAATATGTTTGGGGGCCTGTGGCCCAGAGTGGCCGGCTGGCTCCTGAAAATCGCGATACGCAGGATGCCTCCCAGACCCAAGCTGGCACCAGTGCCAACTCGGGCTGGTTTGATAGTGCCAACGGAGTCCTACAATCTGCCATCAGGAAAGGGGCTGGTGACTTTTGTTTCAGAGGGAAAGGCCCGTGGAATATGTTTGGGGGCCCTTGGCCCGGAGTGGCCGGCCGGCTCCTGAAAATCCGCGATACGCAGGATGCCTCCCAGACCCAAGCTGGCACCAGTGCCAACTCGGGCTGGTTTGATAGTGCCAACGGAGTCCTACAATCTGCCATCAGGGAACGGGGCTGGTGACTTTTGTTTCCCAGGGAAACGGCCGGTGTATATGTTTGCGGGCCTGTGGCCCAGAGTGGCCGACTGGCTCCTGAAAATCCGCGATACGCGGATGCCTCCCAGACCCAAGCTGGCACCAGTGCCAACTCGGGCTGGTTTGATAGTGCCAACGGAGTCCTACAATCTGCCATAAAGAAACGGGGCTGGTGACTTTTGTTTCCGAAGGAAAGGCCCGTGGAATATGTTTGGGGGCCTGTGGCCCAGAGTGGGCGGTTGGCTCCTGTAAACCCGCGATACGCAGGATGCCTCCCAGACCCAAGCTGGCACCAGTGCCAACTCGGGCTGGTTTGATAGTGCCAACGGAGTCCTACAATCTGCCATAAAGAACCGGGGCTGGTGACTTTTGTTTCAGAGGGAAAGGCCCGTGGTATATGTTTGGGGGCCTGTGGCCCGAGAGTGGCCGGCTGGCTCCTGAAAATCCGCGATACGCAGGATGCCTCCCAGACCCAAGCTGGCACCAGTGCCAACTCGGGCTGGTTTGATAGTGCCAACGGAGTCCTACAATCTGCCATCAGGGAACGGGGCTGGTGACTTTTGTTTCCCAGGGAAAGGGCCGTTGTATATGTTTGGGGGCCTGTGGCCCAGAGTGGCCGACTGGCTCCTGAAAATCCGCGATACGCAGGATGCCTCCCAGACCCAAGCTGGCACCAGTGCCAACTCGGGCTGGTTTGATAGTGCCAACGGAGTCCTACAATCTGCCATAAAGAACAGGGGCTGGTGACTTTTGTTTCCCAGGGAAACGGCCGGTGTATATGTTTGCGGCCCTGTGGCCCGGAGTAGCCGGGTGGCTCCTGAAAATCCGCGATACGCAGGATGCCTCCCAGACCCAAGCTGGCACCAGTGCCAACTCGGGCTGGTTTGATAGTGCCAACGGAGTCCTACAATCTGCCATCAGGAACTGGGGCTGTTGACTTTTGTTTCCCAGGGAAACGGCCGGTGTATATGTTTGGGGGCCTGTGGCCCGGAGTGGCAGGTTGGCTCCTGAAAATCCGCCACGCAGGATGCCTCCCAGACCCAAGCTGGCACCAGTGCCAACTCGGGCTGGTTTGATAGTGCCAACGGAGTCCTACAATCTGCCATCAGGAAAAGGGGCTGGTGACTTTTGTTTCAGAGGAAAGGCCGGTGGTATATGTTTGGGGGCCTGTGGCCCGGAGTGGGCGGTGGCTCCTGAAAATCCGCGATACGCAGGATGCCTCCCAGACCCAAGCTGGCACCAGTGCCAACTCGGGCTGGTTTGATAGTGCCAACGGAGTCCTACAATCTGCCATAAAGAACCAGGGCTGGTGACTTTTGTTTCCCAGGGAAAGGGCCGGAGTTTATGTTTGGGGGCCTGTGGCCCGGAGTGGCAGGTTGGCTCCTGAAAATCCGCGATACGCAGGATGCCTCCCAGACCCAAGCTGGCACCAGTGCCAACTCGGGCTGGTTTGATAGTGCCAACGGAGTCCTACAATCTGCCATCAGGAAACGGGGCTGGTGACTTTTGTTTCCCAAGGAAAGGCCCGTGGTATATGTTTGGGGGCCTGTGGCCCGGAGTGGCCGGTTGGCTCCTGAAAATCCGCGATACGCAGGATGCCTCCCAGACCCAAGCTGGCACCAGTGCCAACTCGGGCTGGTTTGATAGTGCCAACGGAGTCCTACAATCTGCCATAAGGAACCGGGGCTGGTGACTTTTGTTTCCAGAGGGAAAGGCCCGTGGAATATGTTTGGGGGCCTGTGGCCCGGGGGTCCGGCTGGCTCCTGAAAATCCGCGATACGCAGGATGCCTCCCAGACCCAAGCTGGCACCAGTGCCAACTCGGGCTGGTTTGATAGTGCCAACGGAGTCCTACAATCTGCCATAAGGAAAGGGGCTGGTGACTTTTGTTTCCCAGGGAAACGGCCGTTGTATATGTTTGCGGGCCTGTGGCCCAGAGTGGCCGACTGGCTCCTGAAAATCCGCGATACGCAGGATGCCTCCCAGACCCAAGCTGGCACCAGTGCCAACTCGGGCTGGTTTGATAGTGCCAACGGAGTGCTACAATCTGCCATAAAGAACCAGGGCTGGTGACTTTTGTTTCCCAGGGAAACGGCCGGTGTATATGTTTGCGGCCCTGTGGCCCGGAGTGGCCGGCTGGCTCCTGAAAATCCGCGATACGCAGGATGCCTCCCAGACCCAAGCTGGCACCAGTGCCAACTCGGGCTGGTTTATTAGTGCCAACGGAGTCCTACAATCTGCCATCAGGAACTGGGTGTGTTGACTTTTGTTTCCCAGGGAAACGGCCGGTGTATATGTTTGGGGGCCTGTGGCCCAGAGTGGCCGACTGGCTCCTGAAAATCGCGATACACGCAGGATGCCTCCCAGACCCAAGCTGGCACCAGTGCCAACTCGGGCTGGTTTGATAGTGCCAACGGAGTCCTACAATCTGCAATCAGGGAAAGGGGCTGGTGACTTTTGTTTCAGAGGGAAAAGCCCGTGGAATATGTTTGGGGGCCTGTGGCCTGGAGTGGCAGATTGGCTCCTGAAAATCTGCGATACGCAGGATGCCTCCCAGACCCAAGCTGGCACCAGTGCCAACTTGGGCTGGTTTGATAGTGCCAACAAAGTCCTACAATCTGCCATCACGAACTGGGGCTGGTGACTTGTGTTTCAGAGGGAAAGGCCCGTGGAATATGTTTGGGGGCCTGTGGCCCGGAGTGGCCGTCTGGCTCCTGAAAATCAGTGCAGGATGCCTCCCAGACCCAAGCTGGCACCAGTGCCAACTCGGGCTGGTTTGATAGTGCCAACGGAGTCCTACAATCTGCCATCAGGAACTGGGGCTGGTGACTTTTGTTTCAGAGGGAAAGGCCCGTGGAATATGTTTGGGGGCCTGTGGCCCAGAGTGGCCGGGTGCCTCCTGAAAATCCGCGATACGCAGGATGCCTCCCAGACCCAAGCTGGCACCAGTGCCAACTCGGGCTGGTTTGATAGTGCCAACGGAGTCCTACAATCTGCCATCAGGAACTAGGGCTGGTGACTTTTGTTTCAGAGGGAAAGGCCCGGTTTATATGTTTGAGGGCCTGTGGCCCAGAGTGGCCGACTGGCTCCTGAAAATCCGCGGTACACAGGATGCCTCCCAGACCCAAGCTGGCACCAGTGCCAACTCGGGCTGGTTTGATAGTGCCAACGGAGTCCTACAATCTGCCATAAAGAACCAGGGCTGGTGACTTTTGTTTCCCAGGGAAAGGGCCGGAGTTTATGTTTGGGGGCCTGTGGCCCGGAGTGGCAGGTTGGCTCCTGAAAATCCGCGATACGCAGGATACCTCCCAGACCCAGGCTGGCACCAGTGCCAACTCGGGCTGGTTTGATAGTGCCAACGGAGTCCTACAATCTGCCATAAAGAACCAGGGCTGGTGACTTTTGTTTCCCAGGGAAAGGGCCGGTGTTTATGTTTGGGGGCCTGTGGCCCGGAGTGTCAGGTTGGCTCCTGAAAATCCACGATACGCAGGATGCCTCCCAGACCCAAGCTGGCACCAGTGCCAACTCGGGCTGGTTTGATAGTGCCAACGGAGTCCTACAATCTGCCATCAGGAACTGGGTCTGTTGACTTTTGTTTCCCAGGGAAACGGCCCGTGTATATGTTTGGGGGCCTGTGGCCCGGAGTGGCCGACTGGCTCCTGAAAATCCGCGATACGCAGGATGCCTCCCAGACCCAAGCTGGCACCAGTGCCAACTCGGGCTGGTTTTGATAGTGCCAACGGAGTCCTACAATCTGCCATAAAAAACCTGGGCTAGTGAGTTTTGTTTCAGACGGAAAGGGCCGGAGTTTGTGTTTGGGGCCTCTGGCCGACTGGCTCCTGAAAATCCGCGATACGCAGGATGCCTCCCAGACCCAAGCTGGCACCAGTGCCAACTCGGGCTGGTTTGTTAGTGCCAACGGAGTCCTACAATCTGCCATCAGGGAAAGGGGCTGGTGACTTTTGTTCCCCAGGGAAACGGCCGTTGTATATGTTTGCGGGCCTGTGGCCCAGAGTGGCCGACTGGCTCCTGAAAATCCGCGATACGCAGGATGCCTCCCAGACCCAAGCTGGCACCAGTGCCAACTCAGGCTGGTTTGATAGTGCCAACGGAGTGCTACAATCTGCCATAAAGAACAAGGGCTGGTGACTTTTGTTTCCCAGGGAAACGGCCGGTGTATATGTTTGCTGCCCTGTGGCCCGGAGTAGCCGGGTCACTCCTGAAAATCCGCGATAGGCAGGATGCCTCCCAGACCCAAGCTGGCACCAGTGCCAACTCGGGCTGGTTTATTAGTGCCAACGGAGTCCTACAATCTGCCATCAGGAACTGGGTGTGTTGACTTTTGTTTCCCAGGGAAACGGCCGGTGTATATGTTTGGGGGCCTGTGGCCCAGAGTGGCAGACTGACTCCTGAAAATCCGCGATACGCAGGATGCCTCCCAGACCCAAGCTGGCACCAGTGCCAACTCGGGCTGGTTTGATAGTGCCAACGGAGTCCTACAATCTGCCATCAGGGAAGGGGTCTGGTGACTTTTGTTTCCCAGGGAAACAGCCGGTGTATATGTTTGGGGGCCTGTGGCCCAGAGTGGCCGACTGGCTCCTGAAAATCCGCGATACGCAGGATGCCTCCCAGACCCAAGCTGGCACCAGTGCCAACTCGGGCTGGTTTGATAGTGCCAACGGAGTCCTACAATCTGCAATCAGGGAAAGGGGCTGGTGAGTTTTGTTTCAGAGGGAAAAGCCCGTGGAATATGTTTGGGGGCCTGTGGCCTGGAGTGGCAGATTGGCTCCTGAAAATCTGCGATACGCAGGATGCCTCCCAGACCCAAGCTGGCACCAGTGCCAACTTGGGCTGGTTTGATAGTGCCAACAAAGTCCTACAATCTGCCATCACGAACTGGGGCTGGTGACTTGTGTTTCAGAGGGAAAGGCCCGTGGAATATGTTTGGGGGCCTGTGGCCCGGAGTGGCCGTCTGGCTCCTGAAAATCCGCGATACGCAGGATGCCTCCCAGACCCAAGCTGGCACCAGTGCCAACTCGGGCTGGTTTGATAGTGCCAACGGAGTCCTACAATCTGCCATCAGGAACTGGGGCTGGTGACTTTTGTTTCAGAGGGAAAGGCCCGTGGAATATGTTTGGGGGCCTGTGGCCCAGAGTGGCCGGGTGCCTCCTGAAAATCCGCGATACGCAGGATGCCTCCCAGACCCAAGCTGGCACCAGTGCCAACTCGGGCTGGTTTGATAGTGCCAACGGAGTCCTACAATCTGCCATCAGGAACTGGGTGTGTTGACTTTTGTTTCCCAGGGAAACGGCCGGTGTATATGTTTGGGGGCCTGTGGCCCGGAGTGGCCGACTGGCTCCTGAAAATCAGCGATACGCAGGATGCCTCCCAGACCCAAGCTGGCACCAGTGCCAACTCGGGCTGGTTTGATAGTGCCAACGGAGTCCTACAATCTGCCATCAGGAACTGGGGCTGGTGACTTTTGTTTCAGAGGGAAAGGCCCGGTTTATATGTTTAAGGGCCTGTGGACCAGAGTGGCCTGCTGGCTCCTGAAAATCCGCGGTACACAGTATGCCTCCCAGACCCAAGCTGGCACCAGTGCCAACTCGGGCTGGTTTGATAGTGCCAACGGAGTCCTACAATCTGCCATAAAGAACCAGGGCTGGTGACTTTTGTTTCCCAGGGAAAGGGCCGGAGTTTATGTTTGGGGGCCTGTGGCCCGGAGTGGCAGGTTGGCTCCTGAAAATCCAGCGATACGCAGGATACCTCCCAGACCCAGGCTGGCACCAGTGCCAACTCGGGCTGGTTTGATAGTGCCAACGGAGTCCTACGATCTGCCATAAAGAACCAGGGCTGGTGACTTTTGATTCCCAGGGAAAGGGCCGGAGTTTATGTTTGGGGGCCTGTGGCCCGGAGTGTCAGGTTGGCTCCTGAAAATCCACGATACGCAGGATGCCTCCCAGACCCAAGCTGGCACCAGTGCCAACTCGGGCTGGTTTGATAGTGCCAACGGAGTCCTACAATCTGCCATCAGGAACTGGGTCTGTTGACTTTTGTTTCCCAGGGAAACGGCCCGTGTATATGTTTGGGGGCCTGTGGCCCGGAGTGGCCGACTGGCTCCTGAAAATCCGCGATACGCAGGATGCCTCCCAGACCCAAGCTGGCACCAGTGCCAACTCGGGCTGGTTTGATAGTGCCAACGGAGTCCTACAATCTGCCATAAAAACCTGGGCTAGTGAGTTTTGTTTCAGACGGAAAGGGCCGGAGTTTGTGTTTGGGGCCTCTGGCCGACTGGCTCCTGAAAATCCGCGATACGCAGGATGCCTCCCAGACCCAAGCTGGCACCAGTGCCAACTCGGGCTGGTTTGTTAGTGCCAACGGAGTCCTACAATCTGCCATCAGGGAACGGGGGCTGGTGACTTTTGTTTCAGAGGGAAAGGCCGTTGTATATGTTTGGCGGGCCTGTGGCCCAGAGTGGCCGACTGGCTCCTGAAAATCCGCGATACGCAGGATGCCTCCCAGACCCAAGCTGGCACCAGTGCCAACTCGGGCTGGTTTGATAGTGCCAACGGAGTGCTACAATCTGCCATAAAGAACAAGGGCTGGTGACTTTTGTTTCCCAGGGAAACGGCCGGTGTATATGTTTGCTGCCCTGTGGCCCGGAGTAGCCGGGTCACTCCTCAAAATCCGCGATAGGCAGGATGCCTCCCAGACCCAAGCTGGCACCAGTGCCAACTCGGGCTGGTTTATTAGTGCCAACGGAGTCCTACAATCTGCCATCAGGAACTGGGTGTGTTGACTTTTGTTTCCCAGGGAAACGGCCGGTGTATATGTTTGGGGGCCTGTGGCCCAGAGTGGCAGACTGACTCCTGAAAATCCGCGATACGCAGGATGCCTCCCAGACCCAAGCTGGCACCAGTGCCAACTCGGGCTGGTTTGATAGTGCCAACGGAGTCCTACAATCTGCCATCAGGGAAAGGGTCTGGTGACTTTTGTTTCCCAGGGAAACAGCCCGGTGTATATGTTTGGGGGCCTGTGGCCCAGAGTGGCCGACTGGCTCCTGAAAATCCGCGATACGCAGGATGCCTCCCAGACCCAAGCTGGCACCAGTGCCAACTCGGGCTGGTTTGATAGTGCCAACGGAGTCCTACAATCTGCAATCAGGGAACCGGGGCTGGTGACTTTTGTTTCAGAGGGAAAGGCCGGTGTATATGTTTGGGGGCCTGTGGCCCGGAGTGGCCGGCTGGCTCCTGAAAATCCAGCGGTACACAGGATGCCTCCCAGACCCAAGCTGGCACCAGTGCCAACTCGGGCTGGTTTGATAGTGCCAACGGAGTCCTACAATCTGCCATCAGGAACCGGGGCTGGTGACTTTTGTTTCCCAGGGAAAGGCCCGTGTGTATATGTTTGGGGGCCTGTGGCCGGAAGTGGCCGGTTGGCTCCTGAAAATCCGCGATACGCAGGATGCCTCCCAGACCCAAGCTGGCACCAGTGCCAACTTCGGGCTGGTTTGATAGTGCCAACGGAGTCCTACAATCTGCCATCAGGAACTGGGGCTGGTGACTTTTGTTTCAGAGGGAAAGGGCCGGTGGTATATGTTTGGGGGCCTGTGGCCCGGAGTGGCCGGTTGGCTCCTGAAAATCCGCGATACGCAGGATGCCTCCCAGACCCAAGCTGGCACCAGTGCCAACTCGGGCTGGTTTGATAGTGCCAACGGAGTCCTACAATCTGCCATCAGGAACGGGGCTGGTGACTTTTGTTTCAGAGGAAAGGCCGGTGGTATATGTTTGGGGGCCTGTGGCCCGGAGTGGCCGACTGGCTCCTGAAAATCCGCGATACGCAGGATGCCTCCCAGACCCAAGCTGGCACCAGTGCCAACTCGGGCTGGTTTGATAGTGCCAACGGAGTCCTACAATCTGCCATCAGGAAACGGGGCTGGTGACTTTTGTTTCCAGAGGGAAAGGCCCGGTGTATATGTTTGGGGGCCTGTGGCCCGGAGTGGCCGGCTGGCTCCTGAAAATCCGCGATACGCAGGATGCCTCCCAGACCCAAGCTGGCACCAGTGCCAACTCGGGCTGGTTTGATAGTGCCAACGGAGTCCTACAATCTGCCATAAGGAACCGGGGCTGGTGACTTTTGTTTCCCAGGGAAAGGGCCGGTGTATATGTTTGGGGGCCTGTGGCCCGGAGTGGCCGCGGGCTCCTGAAAATCCGCGATACGCAGGATGCCTCCCAGACCCAAGCTGGCACCAGTGCCAACTCGGGCTGGTTTGATAGTGCCAACGGAGTCCTACAATCTGCCATAAAAACCGGGGCTGGTGACTTTTGTTTCAGACGGAAAGGGCGGGGATATATGTTTGGGGGCCTGTGGCCCGAGCTGGCTCCTGAAAATCCGCGATACGCAGGATGCCTCCCAGACCCAAGCTGGCACCAGTGCCAACTCGGGCTGGTTTGTTAGTGCCAACGGAGTCCTACAATCTGCCATCAGGAACGGGGCTGGTGACTTTTGTTTCCCAGGGAAACGGCCCGTGTATATGTTTGGGGGCCTGTGGCCCGGAGTGGCCGACTGGCTCCTGAAAATCCGCGATACGCAGGATGCCTCCCAGACCCAAGCTGGCACCAGTGCCAACTCGGGCTGGTTTGATAGTGCCAACGGAGTCCTACAATCTGCCATCAGGGAAAGGGGCTGGTGACTTTTGTTTCAGACGGAAAGGCCCGTAGTATATGTTTGGGGGCCTGTGGCCCGGAGTGGCCGGCTGGCTCCTGAAAATCCGCGATACGCAGGATGCCTCCCAGACCCAAGCTGGCACCAGTGCCAACTCGGGCTGGTTTGATAGTGCCAACGGAGTCCTACAATCTGCCATAAAGAACCAGGGCTGGTGACTTTTGTTTCCCAGGGAAACGGCCCGTGTATATGTTTGGGGGCCTGTGGCCCGGAGTGGCCGACTGGCTCCTGAAAATCCGCGATACGCAGGATGCCTCCCAGACCCAAGCTGGCACCAGTGCCAACTCGGGCTGGTTTGTTAGTGCCAACGGAGTCCTACAATCTGCCATAAGGAAACGGGGCTGGTGACTTTTTGTTTTTCAGGGAAAGGCCCGGCGGGTATATGTTTGGGGGCCTGTGGCCCGGAGTGGCCGGCTGGCTCCTGAAAATCCGCGATACGCAGGATGCCTCCCAGACCCAAGCTGGCACCAGTGCCAACTCGGGCTGGTTTGATAGTGCCAACGGAGTCCTACAATCTGCCATCAGGAACTGGGGCTGGTGACTTTTGTTTCCCAGAGGGAAAGGGCCGGTGTATATGTTTGGGGGCCTGTGGCCCGGAGTGGCCGACTGGCTCCTGAAAATCCGCGATACGCAGGATGCCTCCCAGACCCAAGCTGGCACCAGTGCCAACTCGGGCTGGTTTGATAGTGCCAACGGAGTCCTACAATCTGCCATAAAAACCTGGGCTGGTGACTTTTGTTTCAGACGGAAAGGGCCGGAGTTTATGTTTGGGGGCCTGTGGCCCGGAGTGGCCGGCTGGCTCCTGAAAATCCGCGATACGCAGGATGCCTCCCAGACCCAAGCTGGCACCAGTGCCAACTCGGGCTGGTTTTGATAGTGCCAACGGAGTCCTACAATCTGCCATCAGGAAACGGGGCTGGTGACTTTTGTTTCACGGGAAAGGCCCGTTGTATATGTTTGGGGGCCTGTGGCCCAGAGTGGCCGCTGGCTCCTGAAAATCCGCGATACGCAGGATGCCTCCCAGACCCAAGCTGGCACCAGTGCCAACTCGGGCTGGTTTGATAGTGCCAACGGAGTCCTACAATCTGCCATAAGGAACCAGGGCTGGTGACTTTTGTTTCAGAGGGAAAGGGCCGGTGTTTATGTTTGGGGGCCTGTGGCCCGGAGTGGCCGGTTGGCTCCTGAAAATCCGCGATACGCAGGATGCCTCCCAGACCCAAGCTGGCACCAGTGCCAACTCGGGCTGGTTTGATAGTGCCAACGGAGTCCTACAATCTGCCATCAGGAACTGGGTGTGGTGACTTTTGTTTCCCAGGGAAAGGGCCGGTGTATATGTTTGGGGGCCTGTGGCCCAGAGTGGCCGACTGGCTCCTGAAAATCCGCGATACGCAGGATGCCTCCCAGACCCAAGCTGGCACCAGTGCCAACTCGGGCTGGTTTGATAGTGCCAACGGAGTCCTACAATCTGCCATCAGGGAAAGGGGCTGGTGACTTTTGTTTCAGAGGGAAAGGCCCGTGGAATATGTTTGGGGGCCTGTGGCCCGGAGTGGCCGGCTGGCTCCTGAAAATCCGCGATACGCAGGATGCCTCCCAGACCCAAGCTGGCACCAGTGCCAACTCGGGCTGGTTTGATAGTGCCAACAGAGTCCTACAATCTGCCATCAGGAACCGGGGCTGGTGACTTTTGTTTCCCAGGGAAAGGGCCGGTGTTTATGTTTGGGGGCCTGTGGCCCGCAGTGGCAGGTTGGCTCCTGAAAATCCGCGATACGCAGGATGCCTCCCAGACCCAAGCTGGCACCAGTGCCAACTCGGGCTGGTTTGATAGTGCCAACGGAGTCCTACAATCTGCCATCAGGAACTGGGGCTGGTGACTTTTGTTTCAGAGGAAAAGGCCCGTGGAATATGTTTGGGGGCCATAGGCCTGGAGTGGCCGACTGGCTCCTGAAAATCCGTGATACGCAGGATGCCTCCCAGACCCAAGCTGGCACCAGTGCCAACTCGGGCTGGTTTGATAGTGCCAACGGAGTCCTACAATCTGCCATCAGGAACCGGGGCTGGTGACTTTTGTTTCAGAGGGAAAGGGCCGGTGTTTATGTTTGGGGGCCTGTGGCCCGAGTGGCCGATTGGCTCCTGAAAATCCGCGATACGCAGGATGCCTCCCAGACCCAAGCTGGCACCAGTGCCAACTCGGGCTGGTTTGATAGTGCCAACGGAGTCCTACAATCTGCCATCAGGAACCGGGGCTGGTGACTTTTGTTTCAGAGGGAAAGGGCCGGAGTTTATGTTTGGGGGCCTGTGGCCGGAGTGGCCGATTGGCTCCTGAAAATCCGCGATCACGCAGGATGCCTCCCAGACCCAAGCTGGCACCAGTGCCAACTCGGGCTGGTTTGATAGTGCCAACGGAGTCCTACAATCTGCCATCAGGAACCAGGGCTGGTGACTTTTGTTTCACAGGGAAAGGGCCGGAGTTTATGTTTGGGGGCCTGTGGCCCGGGTGGCCGCGTGGCTCCTGAAAATCCGCGATACGCAGGATGCCTCCCAGACCCAAGCTGGCACCAGTGCCAACTCGGGCTGGTTTCATAGTGCCAAGGGAGTCCTACAATCTGTAGTAAGAAACCAGGGCTGGTGACTTTTGTTTCAGAGGGAAAGGCCGGAGTTTATGTTTGGGGGCCTCTGACCGACTGGCTCCTGAAAATCCGCGATACGCAGGATGCCTCCCAGACCCAAGCTGGCACCAGTGCCAACTCGGGCTGGTTTGATAGTGCCAACGGAGTCCTACAATCTGCCATCAGGGAACGGGGCTGGTGACTTTTTGTTTCCAGAGGGAAACGGCCGGGGTATATGTTTGGGGGCCTCTGGCCCGCAGTGGCAGGTTGGCTCCTGAAAATCCGCGATACGCAGGATGCCTCCCAGACCCAAGCTGGCACCAGTGCCAACTCGGGCTGGTTTGATAGTGCCAACGGAGTCCTACAATCTGCCATAAAGAACCAGGGCTGGTGACTTTTGTTTCCCAGGGAAACGGCCGGTGTATATGTTTGCTGCCCTGTGGCCCGGAGTAGCGGGGGCTCCTGAAAATCCGCGATACGCAGGATGCCTCCCAGACCCAAGCTGGCACCAGTGCCAACTCGGGCTGGTTTGATAGTGCCAACGGAGTCCTACAATCTGCCATCAGGGAAAGGGGCTGGTGACTTTTGTTTCACAGGGAAAGGCCCGTGGTATATGTTTGGGGGCCTGTGGCCTGGAGTGGCCGGCTGGCTCCTGAAAATCCACGATACGCAGGATGCCTCCCAGACCCAAGCTGGCACCAGTGCCAACTCGGGCTGGTTTGATAGTGCCAACGGAGTCCTACAATCTGCCATCAGGAACCAGGGCTGGTGACTTTTGTTTCCCAGGGAAAGGGGCGGAGTATATGTTTGGGGGCCTGTGGCCCGAGTGGCAGGTTGGCTCCTGAAAATCCGCGATACGCAGGATGCCTCCCAGACCCAAGCTGGCACCAGTGCCAACTCGGGCTGGTTTGATAGTGCCAACGGAGTCCTACAATCTGCCATCAGGAAAAGGGGCTGGTGACTTTTGTTTCAGAGGGAAAGCGCCGCGGTATATGTTTGGGGGCCGTGGCCTGGGAAGTGGCCGGCTGGCTCCTGAAAATCCGCGGTACACAGGATGCCTCCCAGGACCAAGCTGGCACCAGTGCCAACTCGGGCTGGTTTTGATAGTGCCAACGGAGTCCTACAATCTGCCATAAAGAACCAGGGCTGGTGACTTTTTGTTTTCACAGGGGAAAGGGCCGGTTGTATATGTTTCGGGCCTGTGGCCCGGAGTCCGGAGGCTGGCTCCTGAAAATCCGGCGGCGGCAGGATGCCTCCCAGACCCAAGCTGGCACCAGTGCCAACTCGGGCTGGTTTGATAGTGCCAACGAGTCCTACAATCTGCCATAAAGAACCGGGCTGGTGAGTTTTTGTTTCCGAGGAAAGGGCCGGCGTATATGTTTGGGGGCCTGTGGCGGTGGCGACTGGCTCCTGAAAAATCCGCGTACGCAGGATGCCTCCCAGACCCAAGCTGGCACCAGTGCCAACTCGGGCTGGTTTGATAGTGCCAACGGAGTCCTACAATCTGCCATCAGGAACAGGGGCTGGTGACTTTTGTTTCCCAGGGAAAGGGCCGGTGTATATGTTTGGGGGCTGTGGCCCCGAGTGGCCGACTGGCTCCTGAAGAAACAGGATGCCTCCCAGACCCAAGCTGGCACCAGTGCCAACTCGGGCTGGTTTGATAGTGCCAACGGAGTCCCACAACCCGCCATCAAGGACCGGGGCTGGTGAGTTTTGTTTCAGAGGGAAAGGCCCGTTGTTTATGTTTGGGGCCATAGGCCCGGAGGGCCGGCTGGCTCCTGAAAAATCGCGCGGATACGCAGGATGCCTCCCAGACCCAAGCTGGCACCAGTGCCAACCTCGGGCTGGTTTGATAGTGCCAACGGAGTCCCACAATCTGCCATCAAGGACCGGGGCTGGTGAGTTTTGTTTCAGAGGGAAAAGGCCCGTTGTTTATGTTTGGGGGCCTATGCCCCGAGTGGCCGGCTGGCTCCTGAAAAATCCGCATACGCAGGATGCCTCCCAGACCCAAGCTGGCACCAGTGCCAACTCGGGCTGGTTTGATAGTGCCAACGGAGTCCCACAATCTGCCATCAAGGACGGGGCTGGTGAGCTTTTGTTTCAGAGGGAAAGGCCCGTTGTTTATGTTTGGGGCCTGTGCCCGGAGTGGCCGGTTGGCTCCTGAAAATCCGCGATACGCAGGATGCTCTCCCAGACCCAAGCTGGCACCAGTGCCAACTCGGGCTGGTTTGATAGTGCCAACGGAGTCCCACAATCTGCCATCAAGGACCGGGGCTGGTGAGTTTTGTTTCAGAGGGAAAGGCCCGTTGTTTATGTTTGGGGCCGTAGGCCCGGAGTGGCCGGGTTGGCTCCTGAAAAATCGGCGATACGCAGGATGCCTCCCAGACCCAAGCTGGCACCAGTGCCAACTCGGGCTGGTTTGATAGTGCCAACGGAGTCCCACAATCTGCCATCAAGGACCGGGGCTGGTGAGTTTTGTTTCAGAGGGAAAGGCCCGCTGTTTATGTTTGGGGCCATAGGCCCGGAGTGGCCGGCTGGCTCCTGAAAATCGCGCGATACGTAGGATGCCTCCCAGACCCAAGCTGGCACCAGTGCCAACTCGGGCTGGTTTGATAGTGCCAACGGAGTCCCACAATCTGCCACCAAGGACCGGGGCTGGTGAGTTTTGTTTCAGAGGGAAAGGCCCGTTGTTTATGTTTGGGGCCTGGGCCCGGAGTGGCCGGGCTGGCTCCTGAAAAATCGGCGATACGCAGGATGCCTCCCAGACCCAAGCTGGCACCAGTGCCAACTCGGGCTGGTTTGATAGTGCCAACGGAGTCCCACAATCTGCCATCAAGGACCGGGGCTGGTGAGTTTTGTTTCAGAGGGAAAGGCCCGTTGTTTATGTTTGGGGGCATAGGCCCGGAGTGGCCGGTTGGCTCCTGAAAATCCGCGATACGCAGGATGCCTCCCAGACCCAAGCTGGCACCAGTGCCAACTCGGGCTGGTTTGATAGTGCCAACGGAGTCCCACAATCTGCCATCAAGGACCGGGGCTGGTGACTTTTGTTTCAGAGGGAAAGGCCCGTTGTTTATGTTTGGGGCCATAGGCCCGGAGTGGCCGGTTGGCTCCTGAAAAATCGGGCGATACGCAGGATGCCTCCCAGACCAAGCTGGCACCAGTGCCAACTCGGGCTGGTTTGATAGTGCCAACGGAGTCCCACAATCTGCCATCAAGGACCGGGGCTGGTGAGTTTTGTTTCAGAGGGAAAGGCCCGTTGTTTATGTTTGGGGCCATAGTGCCCGAGTGGCCGGCTGGCTCCTGAAAAATCCGCGATACGCAGGATGCCTCCCAGACCCAAGCTGGCACCAGTGCCAACTCGGGCTGGTTTGATAGTGCCAACGGAGTCCCACAATCTGCCACCAAGGACCGGGGCTGGTGAGTTTTGTTTCAGAGGGAAAGGCCCGTTGTTTATGTTTGGGGCCATAGGCCCGGAGTGGCCGGGTTGGCTCCTGAAAATCCGCGATACGCAGGATGCCTCCCAGACCCAAGCTGGCACCAGTGCCAACTCGGGCTGGTTTGATAGTGCCAACGGAGTCCCACAATCTGCCATCAAGGACCGGGGCTGGTGAGCTTTGTTTCAGAGGGAAAGGCCCGTTGTTTATGTTTGGGGCCATAGGCCCGGAGTGGCCGGTTGGCTCCTGAAAATCCGGCGATACGCAGGATGCCTCCCAGACCAAGCTGGCACCAGTGCCAACTCGGGCTGGTTTGATAGTGCCAACGGAGTCCCACAATCTGCCATCAAGGACCGGGGCTGGTGAGTTTTGTTTCAGAGGGAAAGGCCCGTTGTTTATGTTTGGGGCCATAGGCCCGGAGTGGCCGGCTGGCTCCTGAAAATCGCGATACGCAGGATGCCTCCCAGACCCAAGCTGGCACCAGTGCCAACTCGGGCTGGTTTGATAGTGCCAACGGAGTCCCACAATCTGCCATCAAGGACCGGGGCTGGTGAGTTTTGTTTCAGAGGGAAAAGGCCCGTTGTTTATGTTTGGGGCCATAGGCCCCGGAGTGGCCGGTTGGCTCCTGAAAAATCCGGCGATACGCAGGATGCCTCCCAGACCCAAGCTGGCACCAGTGCCAACTCGGGCTGGTTTGATAGTGCCAACGGAGTCCCACAATCTGCCATCAAGGACCGGGGCTGGTGAGTTTTGTTTCAGAGGGAAAGGCCCGTTGTTTATGTTTGGGGCCATGTGCCCGGAGTGGCCGGTTGGCTCCTGAAAATCCGCGATACGCAGGATGCCTCCCAGACCCAAGCTGGCACCAGTGCCAACTCGGGCTGGTTTGATAGTGCCAACGGAGTCCCACAATCCGCCATCAAGGACCGGGGCTGGTGAGTTTTGTTTCAGAGGGAAAGGCCCGTTGTTTATGTTTGGGGGCCTATGCCCGGAGTGGCCGGGTTGGCTCCTGAAAATCCGCGATACGCAGGATGCCTCCCAGACCCAAGCTGGCACCAGTGCCAACTCGGGCTGGTTTGATAGTGCCAACGGAGTCCCACAATCTGCCATCAAGGACCGGGGCTGGTGAGTTTTGTTTCAGAGGGAAAGGCCCGTTGTTTATGTTTGGGGCCATAGGCCCGGAGTGGCCGGCTGGCTCCTGAAAATCCGCGATACGCAGGATGCCTTCCCAGACCCAAGCTGGCACCAGTGCCAACTCGGGCTGGTTTGATAGTGCCAACGGAGTCCCACAATCTGCCATCAAGGACCGGGGCTGGTGAGTTTTGTTTCAGAGGGAAAGGCCCGTTGTTTATGTTTGGGGCCATGGGCCCGGAGTGGCCGGGCTGGCTCCTGAAAATCGCGCGATACGCAGGATGCCTTCCCAGACCTGCTGGCACCAGTGCCAACTCGGGCTGGTTTGATAGTGCCAACGGAGTCCCACAATCTGCCATCAAGGACCGGGGCTGGTGAGTTTTGTTTCAGAGGGAAAGGCCCGTTGTTTATGTTTGGGGCCATAGGCCCGGAGTGGCCGGGTTGGCTCCTGAAAATCCGCGATACGCAGGATGCCTCCCAGACCCAAGCTGGCACCAGTGCCAACTCGGGCTGGTTTGATAGTGCCAACGGAGTCCCACAACCTGCCATCAAGGACCGGGGCTGGTGAGTTTTGTTTCAGAGGGAAAGGCCCGTTGTTTATGTTTGGGGCCATAGGCCCGGAGTGGCCGGTTGGCTCCTGAAAATCCGCGATACGCAGGATGCCTCCCAGACCCAAGCTGGCACCAGTGCCAACTCGGGCTGGTTTGATAGTGCCAACGGAGTCCCACAATCTGCCATCAAGGACCGGGGCTGGTGACTTTTGTTTCAGAGGGAAAGGCCCGTTGTTTATGTTTGGGGCCTGAGGCCCGGAGTGGCCGGTTGGCTCCTGAAAATCCGCGATACGCAGGATGCCTTCCCAGACCCAAGCTGGCACCAGTGCCAACTCGGGCTGGTTTGATAGTGCCAACGGAGTCCCACAATCTGCCATCAAGGACCGGGGCTGGTGACTTTTGTTTCAGAGGGAAAGGCCCGTTGTTTATGTTTGGGGCCATAGGCCCGGAGTGGCCGGCTGGCTCCTGAAAATCCGCGATACGCAGGATGCCTCCCAGACCCAAGCTGGCACCAGTGCCAACTCGGCTGGTTTGATAGTGCCAACGGAGTCCCACAATCTGCCATCAAGGACCGGGGCTGGTGAGTTTTGTTTCAGAGGGAAAGGCCCGTTGTTTATGTTTGGGGCCATAGGCCCGGAGTGGCCGGTTGGCTCCTGAAAATCCGCGATACGCAGGATGCCTCCCAGACCCAAGCTGGCACCAGTGCCAACTCGGGCTGGTTTGATAGTGCCAACGGAGTCCCACAATCTGCCATCAAGGACCGGGGCTGGTGAGTTTTGTTTCAGAGGGAAAGGCCCGGTGTTTATGTTTGGGGCCATAGGCCCGGAGTGGCCGGGTTGGCTCCTGAAAATCCGCTGATACGCAGGATGCCTCCCAGACCCAAGCTGGCACCAGTGCCAACTCGGGCTGGTTTGATAGTGCCAACGGAGTCCCACAATCTGCCATCAAGGACCGGGGCTGGTGAGTTTTGTTTCAGAGGGAAAGGCCCGTTGTTTATGTTTGGGGGCCATAGGCCCGGAGTGGCCGGCTGGCTCCTGAAAATCCGCGCGATACGCAGGATGCCTCCCAGACCCAAGCTGGCACCAGTGCCAACTCGGGCTGGTTTGATAGTGCCAACGGAGTCCCACAATCTGCCATCAAGGACCGGGGCTGGTGAGTTTTGTTTCAGAGGGAAAGGCCCGTTGTTTATGTTTGGGGCCATATGCCCGGAGTGGCCGGTTGGCTCCTGAAAATCCGCGATACGCAGGATGCCTCCCAGACCCAAGCTGGCACCAGTGCCAACTCGGGCTGGTTTGATAGTGCCAACGGAGTCCCACAATCTGCCATCAAGGACGGGGCTGGTGACTTTTGTTTCAGAGGGAAAGGCCCGTTGTTTATGTTTGGGGCCATAGGCCCGGAGTGGCCGGGTTGGCTCCTGAAAATCCGCGATACGCAGGATGCCTCCCAGACCCAAGCTGGCACCAGTGCCAACTCGGGCTGGTTTGATAGTGCCAACGGAGTCCCACAATCTGCCATCAAGGACCGGGGCTGGTGACTTTTGTTTCAGAGGGAAAGGCCCGTTGTTTATGTTTGGGGCCTGGGCCCGGAGTGGCCGGGTTGGCTCCTGAAAATCCGCGATACGCAGGATGCCTCCCAGACCCAAGCTGGCACCAGTGCCAACTCGGGCTGGTTTGATAGTGCCAACGGAGTCCCACAATCTGCCATCAAGGACCGGGGCTGGTGACTTTTGTTTCAGAGGGAAAGGCCCGTTGTTTATGTTTGGGGCCTGGGCCCCGAGTGGCCGGCTGGCTCCTGAAAATCCGCGATACGCAGGATGCCTCCCAGACCCAAGCTGGCACCAGTGCCAACTCGGGCTGGTTTGATAGTGCCAACGGAGTCCCACAATCTGCCATCAAGGACCGGGGCTGGTGACTTTTGTTTCAGAGGGAAAGGCCCGTTGTTTATGTTTGGGGCCATAGGCCCGGAGTGGCCGGTTGGCTCCTGAAAATCCGCGATACGCAGGATGCCTCCCAGACCCAAGCTGGCACCAGTGCCAACTCGGGCTGGTTTGATAGTGCCAACGGAGTCCCACAATCTGCCATCAAGGACCGGGGCTGGTGAGTTTTGTTTCAGAGGGAAAGGCCCGTTGTTTATGTTTGGGGCCATGTGGCCCGAGTGGCCGGGCTGGCTCCTGAAAATCCGCGATACGCAGGATGCCTTCCCAGACCCAAGCTGGCACCAGTGCCAACTCGGGCTGGTTTGATAGTGCCAACGGAGTCCCACAATCTGCCATCAAGGACCGGGGCTGGTGAGTTTTGTTTCAGAGGGAAAGGCCCGTTGTTTATGTTTGGGGCCCGAGTGGCCGGCTGGCTCCTGAAAAATCGCGCGATACGCAGGATGCCTCCCAGACCCAAGCTGGCACCAGTGCCAACTCGGGCTGGTTTGATAGTGCCAACGGAGTCCCACAATCTGCCATCAAGGACCGGGGCTGGTGACTTTTGTTTCAGAGGGAAAGGCCCGTTGTTTATGTTTGGGGGCCTGTGGCCCGGAGTGGCCGGGTTGGCTCCTGAAAATCCGCGATACGCAGGATGCTTCCCAGACCCAAGCTGGCACCAGTGCCAACTCGGGCTGGTTTGATAGTGCCAACGGAGTCCCACAATCTGCCATCAAGGACCGGGGCTGGTGAGTTTTGTTTCAGAGGGAAAGGCCCGTTGTTTATGTTTGGGGCCATTGGCCCGGAGTGGCCGGCTGGCTCCTGAAAACTCGCGACACGCAGGATGCCTCCCAGACCCAAGCTGGCACCAGTGCCAACTCGGGCTGGTTTGATAGTGCCAACGGAGTCCCACAATCTGCCATCAAGGACCGGGGCTGGTGACTTTTGTTTCAGAGGGAAAGGCCCGTTGTTTATGTTTGGGGCCTGTGGCCCGGAGTGGCCGGTTGGCTCCTGAAAACTGCGCGATACGCAGGATGCCTCCCAGACCCAAGCTGGCACCAGTGCCAACTCGGGCTGGTTTGATAGTGCCAACGGAGTCCCACAATCTGCCATCAAGAACCGGGGCTGGTGAGTTTTGTTTCAGAGGGAAAGGGCCGTAGTTTATGTTTGGGGCCTGTGGCCCGAGTGGCCGGGTTGGCTCCTGAAAATCCGCGATACGCAGGATGCCTCCCAGACCCAAGCTGGCACCAGTGCCAACTCGGGCTGGTTTGATAGTGCCAACGGAGTCCCACACAATCTGCCATCAAGTACCGGGGCTGGTGACTTTTGTTTCAGAGGGAAAGGCCCGTTGTTTATGTTTGGGGCCATAGGCCTGGAGTGGCCGGCTGGCTCCTGAAAATCCGCGATACGCAGGATGCCTCCCAGACCCAAGCTGGCACCAGTGCCAACTCGGGCTGGTTTGATAGTGCCAACGGAGTCCCTACAATCTGCCATCAAGGACCGGGGCTGGTGAGTTTTGTTTCAGAGGGAAAGGCCCGTTGTTTATGTTTGGGGCCTGTGGCCCGAGTGGCCGGTTGGCTCCTGAAAATCCGCGATACGCAGGATGCCTCCCAGACCCAAGCTGGCACCAGTGCCAACTCGGGCTGGTTTGATAGTGCCAACGGAGTCCTACAATCTGCCATCAAGGAACGGGGCTGGTGAGTTTTGTTTCAGAGGAAAAGGCCCGTTGTATATGTTTGGGGCCGTAGGCCCGGAGTGGCCGGCTGGCTCCTGAAAATCCTGCGATACGCAGGATGCCTCCCAGACCCAAGCTGGCACCAGTGCCAACTCGGGCTGGTTTGATAGTGCCAACGGAGTCCTACAATCTGCCATCAGGAACGGGGCTGGTGACTTTTGTTTCAGAGGGAAAGGGCCGGTGTTTATGTTTGGGGGCCTGTTGCCCGGAGTGGCCGGGCTGGCTCCTGAAAATCCGCGATACGCAGGATGCCTCCCAGACCCAAGCTGGCACCAGTGCCAACTCGGGCTGGTTTGATAGTGCCAACGGAGTCCTACACAACTGCTAGCAAGAAACCGGGGCTGGTGAGTTTTGTTTCAGAGGGAAAGGGCCGTAGTTTATGTTTGGGGGCCTGGGTGGCCGACTGGCTCCTGAAAATCCGCGATACGCAGGATGCCTCCCAGACCCAAGCTGGCACCAGTGCCAACTCGGGCTGGTTTGATAGTGCCAACGGAGTCCTACAATCTGCCATCAGGAACGGGGCTGGTGACTTTTGTTTCAGAGGGAAAAGCCGGGTATATGTTTGGGGGCCTGTGGCCCGAGTGGCAGGTTGGCTCCTGAAAAATCCGCGATACGCAGGATGCCTCCCAGACCCAAGCTGGCACCAGTGCCAACTCGGGCTGGTTTGATAGTGCCAACGGAGTCCTACAATCTGCCATCAAGAACCGGGGCTGGTGACTTTTGTTTCACAGGGAAACGGCCGGTGTTTATGTTTGCGGCCTGTGGCCCGGAGTGGCGGGCGGCCCCTGAAAATCCGCGATACGCAGGATGCCTCCCAGACCCAAGCTGGCACCAGTGCCAACTCGGGCTGGTTTGATAGTGCCAACGGAGTCCTACAATCTGCCATCAAGAACCGGGGCTGGTGACTTTTGTTTCAGAGGAAAGGGCCGGTGTTTATGTTTGGGGCCAAGAGTGGCCGACTGGCACCTGAAAATCCGCGATACGCAGGATGCCTCCCAGACCCAAGCTGGCACCAGTGCCAACTCGGGCTGGTTTGATAGTGCCAACGGAGTCCTACAATCTGCCATCAAGGAACGGGGCTGGTGACTTTTGTTTCCCAGGGGAAAGGCCCGGTGTTTATGTTTGCGGCCCTGTGGCCCGGAGTGGCCGGTTGGCTCCTGAAAAACCGCGCGATACGCAGGATGCCTCCCAGACCCAAGCTGGCACCAGTGCCAACTCGGGCTGGTTTGATAGTGCCAACGGAGTCCTACAATCTGCCATAAGAACCGGGGCTGGTGACTTTTGTTTCAGAGGGAAAGGCCCGTTGTTTATGTTTGGGGCCAGTGGCCCGGAGTGGCCGCGCTGGCTCCTGAAAATCCGCGACACGCAGGATGCCTCCCAGACCCAAGCTGGCACCAGTGCCAACTCGGGCTGGTTTGATAGTGCCAACGGAGTCCTACAATCTGCCATAAGAAACCTGGGCTGGTGAGTTTTGTTTCAGAGGGAACGGGCCGGTGTTTATGTTTGGGGCCTGTGGCCGAGTGGCGGGTGGCTCCTGAAAATCCGCGATACGCAGGATGCCTCTCCCAGACCCAAGCTGGCACCAGTGCCAACTCGGGCTGGTTTGATAGTGCCAACGGAGTCCTACAATCTGCCATCAAGGAACGGGGCTGGTGACTTTTGTTTCAGAGGGAAAGGCCCGTTGTATATGTTTGGGGGCCTGTAGCCCGGAGTGGCCGGTTGGCTCCTGAAAATCCGCGATACGCAGGATGCCTCCCAGACCCAAGCTGGCACCAGTGCCAACTCGGGCTGGTTTGATAGTGCCAACGGAGTCCTACAATCTGCCATCAGGAACTGGGGCTGGTGAATTTTGTTTCAGAGGGAAAGGCCCGTGTTTATGTTTGGGGCCTGTGGCCCAGAGTGGCAGGTTGGCTCCTGAAAATCCGCGATACGCAGGATGCCTCCCAGACCCAAGCTGGCACCAGTGCCAACTCGGGCTGGTTTGATAGTGCCAACGGAGTCCTACAATCTGCCATCAGGAACCGGGGCTGGTGACTTTTGTTTCAGAGGGAAAGGCCCGTTGTTTATGTTTGGGGGCCTGTGGCCCGGAGTGCCAGGTTGGCTCCTGAAAATCCGCGATACGCAGGATGCCTCCCAGACCCAAGCTGGCACCAGTGCCAACTCGGGCTGGTTTGATAGTGCCAACGGAGTCCTACAATCTGCCATCAAGAACCGGGGCTGGTGACTTTTGTTTCCCAGGGAAAGGCCCGGTGTTTATGTTTGGGGCCTGTGGCCCGGAGTGGCAGGTTGGCTCCTGAAAATCCGCGATACGCAGGATGCCTCCCAGACCCAAGCTGGCACCAGTGCCAACTCGGGCTGGTTTGATAGTGCCAACGGAGTCCTACAATCTGCCATCAGGAACTGGGTCTGTTGACTTTTGTTTCCCCGGGAAACGGCCGGTGTATATGTTTGGGGGCCTTTGGCCCGGAGTGGCCGACTGGCTCCTGAAAATCCGCGATACGCAGGATGCCTCCCAGACCCAAGCTGGCACCAGTGCCAACTCGGGCTGGTTTGATAGTGCCAACAGAGTCCTACAATCTGCCATCAGGAACCGGGGCTGGTGACTTTTGTTTCAGAGGGAAAGGCCCGTGGTATATGTTTAGGGGCCTGTGGCCCGGAGTGGCCGGTTGGCTCCTGAAAATCCGCGTACGCAGGATGCCTCCCAGACCCAAGCTGGCACCAGTGCCAACTCGGGCTGGTTTGATAGTGCCAACGGAGTCCTACAATCTGCCATCAGGAACCGGGGCTGGTGACTTTTGTTTCAGAGGGAAAGGGCCGGAGTATATGTTTGGGGGCCTGTGGCCCGCACTGGCAGGTTGGCTCCCGAAAATCCTCGATACGCAGGATGCCTCCCAGACCCATGCTGGCACCAGTGCCAACTCGGGCTGGTTTGATAGTGCCTACGGAGTCCTACAATCTGCCATCAGGAAACGGGGCTGGTGACTTTTGTTTCAGACGGAAAGGCCCGTGGAATATGTTTGGGGCCATAGGCCTGGATAGGCCGGCTGGCTCCTGAAAATCCGCGATACGCAGGATGCCTCCCAGACCCAAGCTGGCACCAGTGCCAACTCGGGCTGGTTTGTTAGTGCCAACGGAGTCCTACAATCTGCCATAAAGAACCAGGGCTGGTGACTTTTGTTTCACAGGGAAACAGCCGGTGTATATGTTTGCTGCCCTGTGGCCCGGAGTAGCGGGCTGGCCCCTGAAAAACCGCGATAGGCAGGATGCCTCCCAGACCAAGCTGGCACCAGTGCCAACTCGGGCTGGTTTGATAGTGCCAACGGAGTCCTACAATCTGCCATCAAAAACCTGGGCTAGTGAGTTTTGTTTCAGACGGAAAGGGCCGGCGTTTATGTTTGGGGCCCCGTGGCCGACTGGCTCCTGAAAATCCGCGATACGTAGGATGCCTCCCAGACCCAAGCTGGCACCAGTGCCAACTCGGGCTGGTTTGTTAGTGCCAACGGAGTCCTACAATCTGCCATCAAGGAACGGGGCTGGTGAGTTTTGTTTCAGAGGGAAAGGGCCGGTGTATATGTTTGGGGCCTGTGGCCCGGAGTGGCCGACTGGCTCCTGAAAATCCGCGATACGCAGGATGCCTCCCAGACCCAAGCTGGCACCAGTGCCAACTCGGGCTGGTTTGATAGTGCCAACGGAGTCCTACAATCTGCCATCAGGAACCGGGGCTGGTGAATTTTGTTTCAGAGGGAAAGGGCCGGTTTTATGTTTGGGGCCTGTGGCCCGGAGTGGCCGGCTGGCTCCTGAAAATCCGCGATACGCAGTATGCCTCCCAGACCCAAGCTGGCACCAGTGCCAACTCGGGCTGGTTTGATAGTGCCAACGGAGTCCTACAATCTGCCGTCAGGAACCGGGGCTGGTGACTTTTGTTTCCGCAGGAAAGGGCCGGTGTTTATGTTTGGGGGCCTGTGGCCCGGAGTGGCCGGTTGGCTCCTGAAAATCCGCGATACGCAGGATGCCTCCCAGACCCAAGCTGGCACCAGTGCCAACTCGGGCTGGTTTGATAGTGCCAATGGAGTCCTACAATCTGCCATAAAGAACCGGGGCTGGTGACTTTTGTTTCCGAGGGAAAGGCCCGGAGTTTATGTTTGGGGGCCTGTGGCCCGGAGGGGCCGGTTGGCTCCTGAAAATCCGCGATACGCAGGATGCCTCCCAGACCCAAGCTGGCACCAGTGCCAACTCGGGCTGGTTTGATAGTGCCAACGGAGTCCTACAATCTGCCATCAGGAACCGGGGCTGGTGACTTTTGTTTCGGCGGAAACGGCCGTTGTATATGTTTGGGGGCCTGGCCTGGCCCAGTGGCCGACTGGCTCCTGAAAATCAGCGATACGCAGGATGCCTCCCAGACCCAAGCTGGCACCAGTGCCAACTCGGGCTGGTTTGATAGTGCCAACGGAGTCCTACAATCTGCCATAAAGAACCGGGGCTGGTGACTTTTGTTTCAGACGGAAAGGCCCGGAGTTTATGTTTGGGGGCCTGTGGCCCGGAGTGGCCGGTTGGCTCCTGAAAATCCGCGATACGCAGGATGCCTCCCAGACCCAAGCTGGCACCAGTGCCAACTCGGGCTGGTTTGATAGTGCCAACGGAGTCCTACAATCTGCCATCAGGGAAAGGGGCTGGTGACTTTTGTTTCAGACGGAAAGGCCCGTAGAATATGTTTGGGGGCCTGTGGCCTGGAGAGGCCGGCTGGCTCCTGAAAATCGGCGATACGCAGGATGCCTCCCAGACCCAAGCTGGCACCAGTGCCAACTCGGGCTGGTTTGTTAGTGCCAACGGAGTCCTACAATCTGCCATCAGGGAAAGGGTCTGGTGACTTTTGTTTCCCAGGGAAACGGCCGGTGTATATGTTTGCTGCCCTGTGGCCCGGAGTAGCAGGGGGCCCCTCAAAATCGCGCAATAGGCAGGATGCCTCCCAGACCCAAGCTGGCACCAGTGCCAACTCGGGCTGGTTTGATAGTGCCAATGGAGTCCTACAATCTGCCATAAAAAACCTGGGCTAGTGAGTTTTGTTTCAGACGGAAAGGGCCGGAGTTTGTGTTTGGGGGCCAGTGGCCCGGAGTGGCCGCGTGGCTCCTGAAAATCCGCGACAGGCAGGATGCCTCCCAGACCCAAGCTGGCACCAGTGCCAACTCGGGCTGGTTTGTTAGTGCCAACGGAGTCCTACAATCTGCCATAAAAAACCTGTGCTGGTGAGTTTTGTTTCAGACGGAAAGGGCCGGAGTTTTTGTTTGGGGCCTCTGGCCGACTGGCTCCTGAAAATCCGCGATAGGCAGGATGCCTCCCAGACCCAAGCTGGCAGCAGTGCCAACTCGGGCTGGTTTGTTAGTGCCAACGGAGTCCTACAATCTGCCATCAGGAACCAGGGCTGGTGACTTTTGTTTCAGAGGGAAAGGGCCGGAGTTTATGTTTGGGGGCCTGTGGCCCGGAGTGGCAGGTTGGCTCCTGAAAATCCGCCGATACGCAGGATGCCTCCCAGACCCAAGCTGGCACCAGTGCCAACTCGGGCTGGTTTGATAGTGCCAACGGAGTCCTACAATCTGCCATCAGGACCTGGGTGTGTTGACTTTTGTTTCCCAGGGAAACGGCCGGTGTTTATGTTTGGGGGCCTGTGGCCCGGAGTGGCCGGCTGGCTCCTGAAAATCGCGATACGCAGGATGCCTCCCAGACCCAAGCTGGCACCAGTGCCAACTCGGGCTGGTTTGATAGTGCCAACGGAGTCCTACAATCTGCCATCAGGTAAAGGGGCTGGTGACTTTTGTTTCAGAGGGAAAGGCCCGTTGGATATGTTTTGGGGCCTGTGGCCTGGAGAGGCCGGCTGGCTCCAGAAAATCCGCGATACGCAGGATGCCTCCCAGACCCAAGCTGGCACCAGTGCCAACTCGGGCTGGTTTGATAGTGCCAACGGAGTCCTACAATCTGTCATCAAGGACCAGGGCTGGTGACTTTTGTTTCACAGGGAAAGGGCCGGAGATTATGTTTCGGGGCCTGTGGCCCGCAGTGGCAGGTTGGCTCCTGAAAATCCGCGATACGCAGGATGCCTCCCAGACCCAAGCTGGCACCAGTGCCAACTCGGGCTGGTTTGATAGTGCCAACGGAGTCCTACAATCCGCCATCAGGAACTGGGGCTGGTGACTTTTGTTTCAGAGGAAAAGGCCCTTGAATATGTTTGGGGCCATAGGCCTGGAGAGGCCGGCTGGCTCCTGAAAATCCGTGATACGCAGGATGCCTCCCAGACCCAAGCTGGCACCAGTGCCAACTCGGGCTGGTTTGATAGTGCCAACGGAGTCCTACAATCTGCCATCAAGAACCGGGGCTGGTGAGTTTTGTTTCAGAGGGAAAGGGCCGGAGTTTATGTTTGGGGGCCTGTGGCCCGGAGTGGCCGATTGGCTCCTGAAAATCCGCGATACGCAGGATGCCTCCCAGACCCAAGCTGGCACCAGTGCCAACTCGGGCTGGTTTGATAGTGCCAACGGAGTCCTACAATCTGCCATCAAGGACCGGGGCTGGTGAGTTTTGTTTCAGAGGGAAAGGGCCGGTGTTTATGTTTGGGGGCCTGTGGCCCGGAGTGGCCGGTTGGCTCCTGAAAATCCGCGATACGCAGGATGCCTCCCAGACCCAATCTGGCACCAGTGCCAACTCGGGCTGGTTTGATAGTGCCAACGGAGTCCTACAATCTGCCATCAGGAACCGGGGCTGGTGACTTTTGTTTCAGAGGGAAAGGCCCGGGAGTTTATGTTTTGGGGCCTGTTGCTCGGAGTGGCCGCGTGGCTCCTGAAAATCCGCGATACGCAGGATGCCTCCCAGACCCAAGCTGGCACCAGTGCCAACTCGGGCTGGTTTCATAGTGCCAACGGAGTCCTACAATTTGCCAGTAAGAAACCGGGGCTGGTGAGTTTTGTTTCAGAGGGAAAGGGCCGTAGTTTATGTTGGGGGCCTGCTGGCCGACTGGCTCCTGAAAATCCGCGATACGCAGGATGCCTCCCAGACCCAAGCTGGCACCAGTGCCAACTCGGGCTGGTTTGTTAGTGCCAACGGAGTCCTACAATCTGCCATCAGGAACGGGGCTGGTGACTTTTGTTTCAGAGGGAAAAGCCGGGTTTATGTTTGGGGCCTCTGGCCCGGAGTGGCCGGTTGGCTCCGAAAATCCGCGATACGCAGGATGCCTCCCAGACCCAAGCTGGCACCAGTGCCAACTCGGGCTGGTTTGATAGTGCCAACGGAGTCCTACAATCTGCCATAAAGAACCAGGGCTGGTGACGTTTTGTTTCACAGGAAAACGGCCCGGTGTTTATGTTTGCGGCCATGTGGCCCGGAGTAGCGGGCTGGCCCCTGAAAATCCGCAGCGATACGCAGGATGCCTCCCAGACCCAAGCTGGCACCAGTGCCAACTCGGGCTGGTTTGATAGTGCCAACGGAGTCCTACAATCTGACATCAAAAACCGGGGCTAGTGAGTTTTGTTGCAGACGGAAAGGCCCGTTGTTTATGTTTGGGGCCTCTGGCCAACTGGCACCTGAAAATCCGCGATACGCAGGATGCCTTCCCAGACCCAAGCTGGCACCAGTGCCAACTCGGGCTGGTTTGATAGTGCCAACGGAGTCCTACAATCTGCCATCAGGAACCGGGGCTGGTGAGTTTTGTTTCAGAGGGAAAGGCCCGTGGTATATGTTTGGGGGTCAAAGGCCTGGAGAGGCCGGGTGGCTCCTGAAAATCGCGCCACGCAGGATGCCTCCCAGACCCAAGCTGGCACCAGTGCCAACTCGGGCTGGTTTGATAGTGCCAACGGAGTCCTACAATCTGCCATCAAGGAACTGGGGCTGGTGACTTTTGTTTCAGAGGGAAAGGGCCGGTTTATATGTTTAAGGGCCTGTGGGCCGGAGTGGCCGGCTGGCTCCTGAAAATCCGCGGTACGCAGGATGCCTCCCAGACCCAAGCTGGCACCAGTGCCAACTCGGGCTGGTTTGATAGTGCCTACGGAGTCCTACAATCTGCCATAAAGAATCGGGGCTGGTGACTTTTGTTTCAGAGGGAAAGGGCCGGAGTTTATGTTTGGGGCCTGTGGCCCGAGTGGCCGGTTGGCTCCTGAAAATCCGCGACATACGCAGGATGCCTCCCAGACCCAAGCTGGCACCAGTGCCAACTCGGGCTGGTTTGATAGTGCCAACGGAGTCCTACAATCTGCCATCAAGGAACGGGGCTGGTGACTTTTGTTTCAGAGGGAAAGGCCCATGGAATATGTCGGGCCAATTATGTTTTGGGGCCTGTGGCCCGGAGGGGCGGTGGCTCCTGAAAATCCGCGATACGCAGGATGCCTCCCAGACCCAAGCTGGCACCAGTGCCAACCTCGGGCTGGTTTGATAGTGCCAACGGAGTCCTACAATCTGCCATCAAGGACCCGGGCTGGTGAGTTTTGTTTCAGAGGGAAAGGCCCGTTGTTTATGTTTGGGGCCTGTGGCCCGAGTGGCGGGTTGGCTCCTGAAAATCCGCGATAGCGCAGGATGCCTTCCCAAGACCCAAGCTGGCACCAGTGCCAACTCGGGCTGGTTTGATAGTGCCAACGGAGTCCTACAATCTGCCATCAAGGACCGGGGCTGGTGACTTTTGTTTCAGAGGGAAAGGGCCGTTGTTTATGTTTGGGGGCCTGTGGCCCGGAGTGGGCGGGTTGGCTCCTGAAAATCCGCGATACGCAGGATGCCTCCCAGACCCAAGCTGGCACCAGTGCCAACTCGGGCTGGTTTGATAGTGCCAACGGAGTCCCTACAATCTGCCATCAAGAACCGGGGCTGGTGAGTTTTGTTTCAGAGGGAAGGCCCGTTGTTTATGTTTGGGGCCTGTGGCCCGAGTGGCCGGTTGGCTCCTGAAAATCCGCGATACGCAGGATGCTCTCCCAGACCCAAGCTGGCACCAGTGCCAACTCGGGCTGGTTTGATAGTGCCAACGGAGTCCCACAATCTGCCATCAAGAACCGGGGCTGGTGAGTTTTGTTTCAGGGAAAGGGCCGTTGTTTATGTTTGGGGTCCTGTGGCCCGGAGTGGCCGGCTGGCTCCTGAAAATCGGCGATACGCAGGATGCCTCCCAGACCAGCTGGCACCAGTGCCAACTCGGGCTGGTTTGATAGTGCCAACGGAGTCCTACAATCTGCCATAAGGAACGGGGCTGGTGACTTTTGTTTCAGAGGGAAAGGCCCGTTGTTTATGTTTGGGGGCCATAGGCCCGAAGTGGCCGGCTGGCTCCTGAAAATCCGCGATACGCGAGGATGCCTCCCAGACCAGCTGGCACCAGTGCCAACTCGGGCTGGTTTGATAGTGCCAACGGAGTCCCACAATCTGCCATAAAGAACCGGGGCTGGTGAGCTTTGTTTCAGGGGAAAGGCCCGTTGTTTATGTTTGGGGCCTGTGGCCCGGAGTGGCCGGTTGGCTCCTGAAAATCCGCGATACGCAGGATGCCTCCCAGACCCAAGCTGGCACCAGTGCCAACTCGGGCTGGTTTGATAGTGCCAACGGAGTCCTACAATCTGCCATCAAGGACCGGGGCTGGTGAGTTTTGTTTCAGAGGGAAAGGCCCGGCTTGTTTATGTTTGGGGCCTGTGCCCCGGAGTGGCCGGTTGGCTCCTGAAAATCCGCGATACGCAGGATGCCTTCCCAGACCCAAGCTGGCACCAGTGCCAACCCGGGCTGGTTTGATAGTGCCAACGGAGTCCTACAATCTGCCACATCAAGGACCGGGGCTGGTGACTTTGTTTCAGAGGGAAAGGCCCGTTGTTTATGTTTGGGGGCCAGGCCCGGAGTGGCCGGCTGGCTCCTGAAAATCCGCGATACGCAGGATGCCCTCCCAGACCCAAGCTGGCACCAGTGCCAACTCGGGCTGGTTTGATAGTGCCAACGGAGTCCCACAATCTGCCATCAAGGACCGGGGCTGGTGAGCTTTGTTTCAGAGGGAAAGGCCCGTTGTTTATGTTTGGGGGCCTATAGGCCGGAGTGGCCGGGTTGGCTCCTGAAAATCCGCGATACGCAGGATGCTTCCCAGACCCAAGCTGGCACCAGTGCCAACTCGGGCTGGTTTGATAGTGCCAACGGAGTCCCACAATCTGCCATCAAGGACCGGGGCTGGTGAGTTTTGTTTCAGAGGGAAAGGCCCGTTGTTTATGTTTGGGGCCATAGCCCCGAGTGGCCGGTTGGCTCCTGAAAAAATCATACGCCAGGATGCCTCCCAGACCAAGCTGGCACCAGTGCAAACTCGGGCTGGTTTGATAGTGCCAACGGAGTCCCACAATCTGCCATCAAGGACCGGGCTGGTGAGTTTTGTTTCAGAGGGAAAGGCCCGTTGTTTATGTTTGGGGGCATAGGCCCGACGGGCCGGCTGGCTCCTGAAAATCCGCGATACGCAGGATGCCTCCCAGACCCAAGCTGGCACCAGTGCCAACTCGGGCTGGTTTGATAGTGCCAACGGAGTCCCACAATCTGCCATCAAGGACCGGGGCTGGTGAGCTTTGTTTCAGAGGGAAAGGCCCGTTGTTTATGTTTGGGGCCTGTGCCCCGGAGTGGCCGGCTGGCTCCTGAAAATCCGCGATACGCAGGATGCCTTCCTAGACCCAAGCTGGCACCAGTGCCAACTCGGGCTGGTTTGATAGTGCCAACGGAGTCCCACAATCTGCCACCAAGGACCGGGGCTGGTGAGCTTTGTTTCAGAGGGAAAGGCCCGTTGTTTATGTTTGGGGCCTGTGGCCCGGAGTGGCCGGTTGGCTCCTGAAAAATCCCGGCGCTACGGAGGATGCCTCCCAGACCCCAGCTGGCACCAGTGCCAACTCGGGCTGGTTTGATAGTGCCAACGGAGTCCCACAATCTGCCATCAAGGACGGGGCTGGTGAGTTTTGTTTCAGAGGGAAAGGCCCGTTGTTTATGTTTGGGGCCTTAGGCCCGAGTGGCCGGTTGGCTCCTGAAAATCCGCGATACGCAGGATGCCTCCCAGACCAAGCTGGCACCAGTGCCAACTCGGGCTGGTTTGATAGTGCCAACGGAGTCCCTACAATCTGCCATCAAAGAACCGGGGCTGGTGAGTTTTGTTTCAGAGGGAAAGGCCCGCTTGTTTATGTTTGGGGGCCTGTGGCCGGAGTGGCCGCGGTTGGCTCCTGAAAATCCGCGATACGCAGGATGCCTCCCAAACCAAGCTGGCACCAGTGCCAACTCGGGCTGGTTTGATAGTGCCAACGGAGTCCCACAACCTGCCACCAAGGACCGGGGCTGGTGAGCTTTGTTTCAGAGGGAAAGGCCCGTTGTTTATGTTTGGGGCCATGGGCCCGGAGTGGCCGGTTGGCTCCTGAAAATCCGCGATACGCAGGATGCCTTCCCAGACCCAGCTGGCACCAGTGCCAACTCGGGCTGGTTTGATAGTGCCAACGGAGTCCCACAATCTGCCATCAAGGACCGGGGCTGGTGACGTTTTGTTTCAGAGGGAAAGGCCCGCTGTTTATGTTTGGGGCCATGTGCCCGGAGTGGCCGGCTGGCTCCTGAAAATCCGCGATACGCAGGATGGCTCCCAGACCCAAGCTGGCACCAGTGCCAACTCGGGCTGGTTTGATAGTGCCAACGGAGTCCCACAATCTGCCATCAAGAACGGGGGCGGGTGAGTTTTGTTTCAGAGGGAAAGGCCCGTTGTTTATGTTTGGGGCCTGTGCCCCGAGTGGCCGGCTGGCTCCTGAAAAATCCGCGATACGCTAGGATGCCTTCCTAGACCCAAGCTGGCACCAGTGCCAACTCGGGCTGGTTTGATAGTGCCAACGGAGTCCCACAACCTGCCATCAAGGACCGGGGCTGGTGAACTTTGTTTCAGAGGGAAAGGCCCGTTGTTTATGTTTGGGGCCATAGGCCCGGAGTGGCCGGTTGGCTCCTGAAAATCCGCGATACGCAGGATGCCTCCCCAGACCCAAGCTGGCACCAGTGCCAACTCGGGCTGGTTTGATAGTGCCAACGGAGTCCCAACAACCTGCCATCAAGGACCGGGCTGGTGAGCTTTGTTTCAGAGGGAAAGGCCCGTTGTTTATGTTTGGGGCCCATAGGCCCGGAGTGGCCGGTTGGCTCCTGAAAATCCGCTGAGCACGCAGGATGCTCTCCCAGACCCAAGCTGGCACCAGTGCCAACTCGGGCTGGTTTGATAGTGCCAACGGAGTCCCACAACCTGCCACCAAGAACCGGGGCTGGTGAGCTTTGTTTCAGAGGGAAAGGCCCGTTGTTTATGTTTGGGGCCGAAGCCCGAGTGGCCGGTTGGCTCCTGAAAAATCCGCGCATACGCTGCAGGATGCCTCCTCCCAGACTCCAAGCTGGCACCAGTGCCAACTCGGGCTGGTTTGATAGTGCCAACGGAGTCCCACAACCTGCCATCAAGGACCGGGCTGGTGGTTTTGTTTCAGAGGGAAAGGCCGGTTGTTTATGTTTGGGGGCACAGGCCCGAGTGGCCGGCCTGGTTGGTCCTGAAAATCCGCGATACGCAGGATGCCTCCCAGACCCAGCTGGCACCAGTGCCAACTCGGGCTGGTTTGATAGTGCCAACGGAGTCCCACAATCTGCCATCAAGGACCGGGGCTGGTGAGTTTTGTTTCAGAGGGAAAGGCCCGTTGTTTATGTTTGGGGCCTGTGGCCCGGAGTGGCCGGGTTGGCTCCTGAAAATCCGCGATACGCAGGATGCTTCCCAGACCTAAGCTGGCACCAGTGCCAACTCGGGCTGGTTTGATAGTGCCAACGGAGTCCTCACAATCTGCCATCAAGGACCGGGGCTGGTGAGTTTTGTTTCAGAGGGAAAGGCCCGTTGTTTATGTTTGGGGGCTGAGCCCGGAGTGGCCGGTTGGCTCCTGAAAAAACTCCGCGATACGCAGGATGCTCTCCCAGACCCAAGCTGGCACCAGTGCCAACTCGGGCTGGTTTGATAGTGCCAACGGAGTCCCACAACCTGCCATCAAGGACCGGGCTGGTGAGTTTTGTTTCAGAGGGAAAGGCCCGTTGTTTATGTTTGGGGCCATAGGCCCGGAGTGGCCGGCTGGCTCCTGAAAATCCGCGATACGCAGGATGCTCTCCCAGACCCAAGCTGGCACCAGTGCCAACTCGGGCTGGTTTGATAGTGCCAACGGAGTCCCACAATCTGCCATCAAGGACGGGGCTGGTGAGTTTTGTTTCAGAGGGAAAGGCCCGTTGTTTATGTTTTGGGCCTCCGATGGCCGGCTGGCTCCTGAAAAATCCGCGATACGCAGGATGCCTCCCAGACCCAAGCTGGCACCAGTGCCAACTCGGGCTGGTTTGATAGTGCCAACGGAGTCCCACAATCTGCCATCAAAAGGCCGGGGCTGGTGAGTTTTGTTTCAGAGGGAAAGGCCCGTTGTTTATGTTTGGGGCCATAGGGCCCGAGTGGCCGGTTGGCTCCTGAAAAACCGGGCGATACGCAGGATGCCCTCCCAAACCAAGCTGGCACCAGTGCCAACTCGGGCTGGTTTGATAGTGCCAACGGAGTCCCACAATCTGCCATCAAGGACCGGGCTGGTGAGTTTTGTTTCAGAGGGAAAGGCCCGTTGTTTATGTTTGGGGCCATAGCCCGGAGTGGCCGGCTGGCTCCTGAAAAACCGCTGACTACGCAGGATGCTCTCCCAGACCAAGCTGGCACCAGTGCCAACTCGGGCTGGTTTGATAGTGCCAACGGAGTCCCACAACCTGCCATCAAGGACCGGGCTGGTGAGCTTTGTTTCAGAGGGAAAGGCCCGTTGTTTATGTTTGGGGCCATAGGCCCGGAGTGGCCGGGTTGGCTCCTGAAAAATGCGCGATACGCAGGATGCCTCCCAGACCCAAGCTGGCACCAGTGCCAACTCGGGCTGGTTTGATAGTGCCAACGGAGTCCCACAATCTGCCATCAAGGACGGGCTGGTGAGCTTTGTTTCAGAGGGAAAGGCCCGTTGTTTATGTTTGGGGGCATATGCCCCGGAGTGGCCGGTTGGCTCCTGAAAATCCGCGATACGCAGGATGCCTCCCAGACCTAAGCTGGCACCAGTGCCAACTCGGGCTGGTTTGATAGTGCCAACGGAGTCCCACAATCTGCCATCAAGGACGGGGGCTGGTGAGTTTTGTTTCAGAGGGAAAGGCCCGTTGTTTATGTTTGGGGCCATGTGCCCGGAGTGGCGGGCTGGCTCCTGAAAAATCCGCGAGACGAGGGATGCCTTCTCCCAGACCAGCTGGCACCAGTGCCAACTCGGGCTGGTTTGATAGTGCCAACGGAGTCCCACAATCTGCCATCAAGGACCGGGGCTGGTGAGTTTTGTTTCAGAGGAAAAGGCCCGTTGTTTATGTTTGGGGGCATAGGCCCGGAGTGGCCGGCTGGCTCCTAAAAATCCGCGATACGCAGGATGCTCTCCCAGACCAGCTGGCACCAGTGCCAACTCGGGCTGGTTTGATAGTGCCAACGGAGTCCCACAATCTGCCACCAAGGACCGGGGCTGGTGACTTTTGTTTCAGAGGGAAAGGCCCGTTGTTTATGTTTGGCGTCATAGGCCCGGAGTGGCCGGGCTGGCTCCTGAAAATCCGCGGCACGCAGGATGCTCTCCCAGACCCAGCTGGCACCAGTGCCAACTCGGGCTGGTTTGATAGTGCCAACGGAGTCCCACAATCTGCCATCAAGGACCGGGGCTGGTGAGTTTTGTTTCAGAGGGAAAGGCCCGTTGTTTATGTTTGGGGCCATAGGCCCTGAGGGCCGGGTTGGCTCCTGAAAATCCGCCCATACGCAGGATGCCTCCCAGACCCAAGCTGGCACCAGTGCCAACTCGGGCTGGTTTGATAGTGCCAACGGAGTCCCACAACCTGCCACAAGGACCGGGGCTGGTGAGTTTTGTTTCAGAGGGAAAGGCCCGTTGTTTATGTTTGGGGCCATAGGCCCCGAGTGGCGGGTTGGCTCCTGAAAATCTGCCGATACGCAGGATGCCTCCCAGACCCAAGCTGGCACCAGTGCCAACTCGGGCTGGTTTGATAGTGCCAACGGAGTCCCACAACCTGCCATCAGGACCGGGGCTGGTGAGTTTTGTTTCAGCAGGGAAAGGCCCGTTGTTTATGTTTGGGGCCCATAGGCCCGTGGGGCCGGGCTGGCTCCTGAAAAATCCGCTTATACGCAGGATGCCTCCCAGACCCAAGCTGGCACCAGTGCCAACTCGGGCTGGTTTGATAGTGCCAACGGAGTCCCACAATCTGCCATCAGGACGGGGCTGGTGAGTTTTGTTTCAGAGGGAAAGGCCCGTTGTTTATGTTTGGGGCCATAGGCCTGGAGTGGCCGGTTGGCTCCTGAAAAATCGCGATACGCAGGATGCCTCCCAGACTCAAGCTGGCACCAGTGCCAACTCGGGCTGGTTTGATAGTGCCAACGGAGTCCCACAATCTGCCATCAAGGACCGGGCTGGTGAGTTTTGTTTCAGAGGGAAAGGCCCGTTGTTTATGTTTGGGGCCATAGGCCCGGAGTGGCCGGCTGGCTCCTGAAAAATCCGCGATACGCAGGATGCCTCCCAGACCCAAGCTGGCACCAGTGCCAACTCGGCTGGTTTGATAGTGCCAACGGAGTCCCACAATCTGCCATCAAGGACCGGGGCTGTGTGACTTTTGTTTCAGAGGGAAAGGCCCGTTGTTTATGTTTTGGGGCCATATGCCCCGAGTGGCCGGTTGGCTCCTGAAAATCCGCCATACGCAGGATGCCTTCCCAGACCCAAGCTGGCACCAGTGCCAACTCGGGCTGGTTTGATAGTGCCAACGGAGTCCCACAATCTGCCATCAAGGACGGGGCTGGTGAGTTTTGTTTCAGAGGGAAAGGCCCGTTGTTTATGTTTGGGGCCATATGCCCGGAGTGGCCGGTTGGCTCCTGAAAATCCGCTGATACGCAGGATGCCTCCCAGACCCAAGCTGGCACCAGTGCCAACTCGGGCTGGTTTGATAGTGCCAACGGAGTCCCACAACCTGCCATCAAGGACCGGGGCTGGTGAGTTTTGTTTCAGAGGGAAAGGCCCGCTTGTTTATGTTTGGGGCCTCAATGGCCGGCTGGCTCCTGAAAATCCTGCTGATACGCAGGATGCCTCCCCAGACCCAAGCTGGCACCAGTGCCAACTCGGGCTGGTTTGATAGTGCCAACGGAGTCCCACAATCTGCCATCAAGAACGGGGGCCTGGAGTTTTGTTTCAGAGGGAAAGGCCCGTTGTTTATGTTTGGGGCCATAGGCCCGGAGTGGCCGGGCGGCTCCTGAAAAACCGCTGATACGCGGATGCCTCCCAGACCCAAGCTGGCACCAGTGCCAACTCGGGCTGGTTTGATAGTGCCAACGGAGTCCCACAATCTGCCATCAAGGACCGGGGCTGGTGAGCTTTGTTTCAGAGGGAAAGGCCCGTTGTTTATGTTTGGGGCCATAGGCCCGGAGTGGGCGGCTGGCTCCTGAAAATCCGCGATACGCAGGATGCCTTCCCAGACCCAAGCTGGCACCAGTGCCAACTCGGGCTGGTTTGATAGTGCCAACGGAGTCCCACAATCTGCCACAAGGACGGGGCTGGTGAGTTTTGTTTCAGAGGGAAAGGCCCGTTGTTTATGTTTGGGGGCATATGGCCCGGAGGCCGGGCTGGCTCCTGAAAATCCGCTGATACGCAGGATGCCTTCCCAGACCCAAGCTGGCACCAGTGCCAACTCGGGCTGGTTTGATAGTGCCAACGGAGTCCCACAATCTGCCATCAAGGAACCGGGGCTGGTGAGTTTTGTTTCAGAGGGAAAGGCCCGTTGTTTATGTTTGGGGCCATAGGCCCGGAGTGGCCGGTTGGTTCCTGAAAATCCATAAGCTAGGATGCTCTCCCAGACCCAAGCTGGCACCAGTGCCAACTCGGGCTGGTTTGATAGTGCCAACGGAGTCCCACAATCTGCCACAAAAGAACCGGGGCTGGTGACTTTTGTTTCAGAGGGAAAGGCCCGTTGTTTATGTTTGGGGGCCATGTGCCCCGAGTGGCCGGCTGGCTCCTGAAAAACTGCGGATACGCAGGATGCTCTCCCAGACCTGCGCTGGCACCAGTGCCAACTCGGGCTGGTTTGATAGTGCCAACGGAGTCCCTACAACCTGCCATCAAGGACCGGGGCTGGTGAGTTTTGTTTCAGAGGGAAAGGCCCGTTGTTTATGTTTGGGGGTCAGCCCGGAGTGGCCGGGTTGGCTCCTGAAAACTGCGCGATACGCAGGATGCCTTCCCAGACCAGCTGGCACCAGTGCCAACTCGGGCTGGTTTGATAGTGCCAACGGAGTCCCACAACCTGCCACCAAGAACCGGGGCTGGTGAGTTTTGTTTCAGAGGGAAAGGCCTGTTGTTTATGTTTGGGGCCATAGGCCCGGAGTGGCCGGTTGGCTCCTGAAAAACTGCGATACGCAGGATGCCTTCCCAGACCCAAGCTGGCACCAGTGCCAACTCGGGCTGGTTTGATAGTGCCAACGGAGTCCCACAACCTGCCATCAAGGACCGGGGCTGGTGAGTTTTGTTTCAAGAGGGAAAGGCCCGTTGTTTATGTTTGGGGCCATAGGCCCGGAGTGGCCGGCTGGCTCCTGAAAAATCCGCTGAACGCAGGATGCCTCCCTAGACCCAAGCTGGCACCAGTGCCAACTCGGGCTGGTTTGATAGTGCCAACGGAGTCCCACAATCTGCCATCAAGGACGGGGCTGGTGAGTTTTGTTTCAGAGGGAAAGGCCCGTTGTTTATGTTTGGGGCCATAGCCCGGAGTGGCCGGTTGGCTCCTGAAAATACGCGATACGCAGGATGCCTCCCAGACCCAAGCTGGCACCAGTGCCAACTCGGGCTGGTTTGATAGTGCCAACGGAGTCCCACAATCTGCCATCAAGGACGGGGCTGGTGACTTTTGTTTCAGAGGGAAAGGCCCGTTGTTTATGTTTGGGGCCATAGGCCCGGAGTGGCCGGGCTGGCTCCTGAAAAATCCGCTGATACGCAGGATGCCTTCCCAGACCCAAGCTGGCACCAGTGCCAACTCGGGCTGGTTTGATAGTGCCAACGGAGTCCCACAATCTGCCATCAAGGACCGGGGCTGGTGAGTTTTGTTTCAGAGGGAAAGGCCCGTTGTTTATGTTTGGGGCCACATGCCCGGAGTGGCCGGTTGGCTCCTGAAAAACCGCATACATAGGATGCCTTCCCAGACCAAGCTGGCACCAGTGCCAACTCGGGCTGGTTTGATAGTGCCAACGGAGTCCCACAACCTGCCATCAAGGACCGGGGCTGGTGATTTTTGTTTCAGAGGGAAAGGCCCGCTTGTTTATGTTTGGGGCCATAGGCCCGGAGTGGCCGGCTGGCTCCTGAAAAATCCGCGCGACATGTAGGATGCTTTCCCAGACCCAAGCTGGCACCAGTGCCAACTCGGGCTGGTTTGATAGTGCCAACGGAGTCCCACAACCTGCCATCAAGGACCGGGGCTGGTGAGTTTTGTTTCAGAGGGAAAGGCCCGTTGTTTATGTTTGGGGCCATAGGCCCGAGTGGCCGGGCTGGCTCCTGAAAAATGCGCGATACGCCTAGGATGCCTTCCCAGACCCAAGCTGGCACCAGTGCCAACTCGGGCTGGTTTGATAGTGCCAACGGAGTCCCACAATCTGCCATCAAGGACCGGGGCTGGTGAGTTTTGTTTCAGAGGGAAAGGCCCGTTGTTTATGTTTGGGGCCATAGGCCCGGAGTGGCCGGTTGGCTCCTGAAAACCGCGATACGTAGGATGCCTTCCCAGACTCCAAGCTGGCACCAGTGCCAACTCGGGCTGGTTTGATAGTGCCAACGGAGTCCCACAATCTGCCACCAAGGACCGGGGCTGGTGAGTTTTGTTTCAGAGGGAAAGGCCCGTTGTTTATGTTTGGGGCCATAGGCCCGAGTGGCCGGTTGGCTCCTGAAAATTCCGCGATACGCAGGATGCCTTCCCAGACCAAGCTGGCACCAGTGCCAACTCGGGCTGGTTTGATAGTGCCAACGGAGTCCCACAACCTGCCATCAAGGACCGGGCTGGTGAGTTTTGTTTCAGAGGGAAAGGCCCTTTGTTTATGTTTGGGGCCATAGGCCCGGAGTGGGCGGGCTGGCTCCTGAAAAATCCGCTGACACGTAGGATGCTCTCCCAGACCCAAGCTGGCACCAGTGCCAACTCGGGCTGGTTTGATAGTGCCAACGGAGTCCCACAATCTGCCATCAAGGACCGGGGCTGGTGAGTTTTGTTTCAGAGGGAAAGGCCCGTTGTTTATGTTTGGGGCCATGAGGCCCGGAGTGGCCGGCTGGCTCCTGAAAACTCGCGATACGCGGATGCCTTCCCAGACCAAGCTGGCACCAGTGCCAACTCGGGCTGGTTTGATAGTGCCAACGGAGTCCCACAACCTGCCATCAAGGACCGGGGCTGGTGAGTTTTGTTTCAGAGGGAAAGGCCCGTTGTTTATGTTTGGGGCCATAGGCCCGGAGTGGCCGGCTGGCTCCTGAAAAATCCGCGATACGCAGGATGCCTTCCCAAACCAAGCTGGCACCAGTGCCAACTCGGGCTGGTTTGATAGTGCCAACGGAGTCCCACAATCTGCCATCAAGGACCGGGCTGGTGAGTTTTGTTTCAGAGGGAAAGGCCCGTTGTTTATGTTTGGGGCCATAGGCCCGGAGTGGCCGGTTGGCTCCTGAAAAATCCGCGATACGCCAGGATGCCTTCCCAGACCCAGCTGGCACCAGTGCCAACTCGGGCTGGTTTGATAGTGCCAACGGAGTCCCACAATCTGCCATCAAGGACCGGGGCTGGTGAGTTTTGTTTCAGAGGGAAAGGCCCGTTGTTTATGTTTGGGGCCATAGGCCCGGAGTGGCCGGGCTGGTTCCTGAAAATCCGCGATACGCAGGATGCCTTCCCAGACCCAAGCTGGCACCAGTGCCAACTCGGGCTGGTTTGATAGTGCCAACGGAGTCCCACAATCTGCCATCAAGGACCGGGGCTGGTGACTTTTGTTTCAGAGGGAAAGGCCCGTTGTTTATGTTTGGGGCCACAGGCCCGGAGTGGCCGGGCTGGCTCCTGAAAATCCGCGATACGCAGGATGCCTTCCCAGACCCAAGCTGGCACCAGTGCCAACTCGGGCTGGTTTGATAGTGCCAACGGAGTCCCACAATCTGCCATCAAGGACCGGGGCTGGTGACTTTTGTTTCAGAGGGAAAGGCCCGTTGTTTATGTTTGGGGCCTATAGGCCCGGAGTGGCCGGGCTGGCTCCTGAAAAATCCGCGATACGCAGGATGCTCTCCCAGACCCAAGCTGGCACCAGTGCCAACTCGGGCTGGTTTGATAGTGCCAACGGAGTCCCACAATCTGCCATCAAGGACGGGGCTGGTGAGTTTTGTTTCAGAGGGAAAGGCCCGTTGTTTATGTTTGGGGCCATGTGCCCGGAGTGGCCGGGTTGGCTCCTGAAAAATCCGCGATACGCAGGATGCCTCCCAGACCCAAGCTGGCACCAGTGCCAACTCGGGCTGGTTTGATAGTGCCAACGGAGTCCCACAATCTGCCATCAAGGACCGGGGCTGGTGAGTTTTGTTTCAGAGGGAAAGGCCCGTTGTTTATGTTTTGGGGCCATATGCCCGGAGTGGGCGGGCTGGCTCCTGAAAAATCTGCGATACGCAGGATGCTCTCCCAGACCCAGCTGGCACCAGTGCCAACTCGGGCTGGTTTGATAGTGCCAACGGAGTCCCACAATCTGCCATCAAGGACCGGGGCTGGTGAGTTTTGTTTCAGAGGGAAAGGCCCGTTGTTTATGTTTGGGGCCATAGTGCCCGGAGTGGCCGGCTGGCTCCTGAAAAATCCGCGATACGCAGGATGCCTTCCCAGACCCAAGCTGGCACCAGTGCCAACTCGGGCTGGTTTGATAGTGCCAACGGAGTCCCACAATCTGCCATCAAGGACCGGGGCTGGTGAGTTTTGTTTCAGAGGGAAAGGCCCCTTGTTTATGTTTGGGGGCCATAGGCCCGGAGTGGCCGGCTGGCTCCTGAAAAATCCGCGATACGCAGGATGCCTTCCCAGACCCAAGCTGGCACCAGTGCCAACTCGGGCTGGTTTGATAGTGCCAACGGAGTCCCACAATCTGCCATCAAGGACCGGGGCTGGTGAGTTTTGTTTCAGAGGGAAAGGCCCGTTGTTTATGTTTGGGGCCATAGCCCCGAGTGGCCGGGCTGGCTCCTGAAAATCCGCGATACGCAGGATGCCTCCCAGACCCAAGCTGGCACCAGTGCCAACTCGGGCTGGTTTGATAGTGCCAACGGAGTCCCACAACCTGCCATCAAGGACCGGGGCTGGTGAGTTTTGTTTCAGAGGGAAAGGCCCGTTGTTTATGTTTGGGGCCATAGGCCCCGGAGTGGCCGGCTGGCTCCTGAAAAATCCGCGATACGCAGGATGCCTTCCCAGACCCAAGCTGGCACCAGTGCCAACTCGGGCTGGTTTGATAGTGCCAACGGAGTCCCACAATCTGCCATCAAGGACCGGGGCTGGTGACTTTTGTTTCAGAGGGAAAGGCCCGTTGTTTATGTTTGGGGCCATAGGCCCGGAGTGGCCGGTTGGCTCCTGAAAAATCCGCTGATACGCAGGATGCCTCCCAGACCCAAGCTGGCACCAGTGCCAACTCGGGCTGGTTTGATAGTGCCAACGGAGTCCCACAATCTGCCATCAAGGACCGGGGCTGGTGAGTTTTGTTTCAGAGGGAAAGGCCCGTTGTTTATGTTTGGGGCCATAGCCCGGAGTGGCCGGGCTGGCTCCTGAAAAATCCGCGATACGCAGGATGCCTCCCAGACCCAAGCTGGCACCAGTGCCAACTCGGGCTGGTTTGATAGTGCCAACGGAGTCCCACAATCTGCCATCAAGGACCGGGGCTGGTGAGTTTTGTTTCAGAGGGAAAGGCCCGTTGTTTATGTTTGGGGCCATAGGCCGGAGTGGCCGGTTGGCTCCTGAAAAATCCGCGTATACGCAGGATGCCTCCCAGACCCAGCTGGCACCAGTGCCAACTCGGGCTGGTTTGATAGTGCCAACGGAGTCCCACAATCTGCCATCAAGGACCGGGGCTGGTGAGTTTTGTTTCAGAGGGAAAGGCCCGCTTGTTTATGTTTGGGGCCATATGCCCGAGTGGCCGGTTGGCTCCTGAAAATCCGCGACATACGCAGGATGCCTTCCCAGACCCAAGCTGGCACCAGTGCCAACTCGGGCTGGTTTGATAGTGCCAACGGAGTCCCACAACCTGCCATCAAGGACCGGGGCTGGTGACTTTTGTTTCAGAGGGAAAGGCCCGTTGTTTATGTTTGGGGGCCATAGGCCCGGAGTGGCCGGGCTGGCTCCTGAAAAATCCGCGATACGCAGGATGCCTTCCCAGACCCAAGCTGGCACCAGTGCCAACTCGGGCTGGTTTGATAGTGCCAACGGAGTCCCACAATCTGCCATCAAGGACCGGGGCTGGTGACTTTTGTTTCAGAGGGAAAGGCCCGTTGTTTATGTTTGGGGCCATAGGCCCGGAGTGGCCGGTTGGCTCCTGAAAAATCCGCGATACGCAGGATGCCTCCCAGACCCAAGCTGGCACCAGTGCCAACTCGGGCTGGTTTGATAGTGCCAACGGAGTCCCACAATCTGCCATCAAGGACCGGGGCTGGTGACTTTTGTTTCAGAGGGAAAGGCCCGTTGTTTATGTTTGGGGCCATATGCCCGGAGTGGCCGGGCTGGCTCCTGAAAAATCGCGCGATACGCAGGATGCCTCCCAGACCCAAGCTGGCACCAGTGCCAACTCGGGCTGGTTTGATAGTGCCAACGGAGTCCCACACAATCTGCCATCAAGGACCGGGGCTGGTGAGTTTTGTTTCAGAGGGAAAGGCCCGTTGTTTATGTTTGGGGGCCACAGGCCCGAGTGGCCGGCTGGCTCCTGAAAAATCCGCGATACGCAGGATGCCTTCCCAGACCCAAGCTGGCACCAGTGCCAACTCGGGCTGGTTTGATAGTGCCAACGGAGTCCCACAATCTGCCATCAAGGACCGGGGCTGGTGAGTTTTGTTTCAGAGGGAAAGGCCCGTTGTTTATGTTTGGGGCCATGTGCCCGGAGTGGCCGGCTGGCTCCTGAAAAATCCGCGATACGCAGGATGCCTTCCCAGACCCAAGCTGGCACCAGTGCCAACTCGGGCTGGTTTGATAGTGCCAACGGAGTCCCACAATCTGCCATCAAGGACCGGGGCTGGTGACTTTTGTTTCAGAGGGAAAGGCCCGTTGTTTATGTTTGGGGCCATAGGCCCGGAGTGGCCGGTTGGCTCCTGAAAAATCGGCGATACGCAGGATGCCTTCCCAGACCCAAGCTGGCACCAGTGCCAACTCGGGCTGGTTTGATAGTGCCAACGGAGTCCCACAATCTGCCATCAAGGACGGGGCTGGTGAGTTTTGTTTCAGAGGGAAAGGCCCGTTGTTTATGTTTGGGGCCATAGGCCCGGAGTGGCCGGTTGGCTCCTGAAAAATCGTGCTGATACGCAGGATGCTCTCCCAGACCCAGCTGGCACCAGTGCCAACTCGGGCTGGTTTGATAGTGCCAACGGAGTCCCACAATCTGCCACCAAGGACCGGGGCTGGTGACTTTTGTTTCAGAGGGAAAGGCCCGTTGTTTATGTTTGGGGCCATATGCCCGGAGTGGCCGGGTTGGCTCCTGAAAAATCCGCGATACGCAGGATGCCTTCCCAGACCCAAGCTGGCACCAGTGCCAACTCGGGCTGGTTTGATAGTGCCAACGGAGTCCCACAATCTGCCATCAAGGACCGGGGCTGGTGAGTTTTGTTTCAGAGGGAAAGGCCCGTTGTTTATGTTTGGGGCCATAGGCCCGGAGTGGCCGGCTGGCTCCTGAAAATCCGGCGATACGCAGGATGCCTTCCCAGACCCAAGCTGGCACCAGTGCCAACTCGGGCTGGTTTGATAGTGCCAACGGAGTCCCACAATCTGCCATCAAGGACCGGGGCTGGTGAGTTTTGTTTCAGAGGGAAAGGCCCGCTTGTTTATGTTTGGGGCCACAGCCCCGGAGTGGCCGGTTGGCTCCTGAAAAATCCTGCGATACGCAGGATGCCTTCCCAGACCCAAGCTGGCACCAGTGCCAACTCGGGCTGGTTTGATAGTGCCAACGGAGTCCCACAACCTGCCATCAAGGACCGGGGCTGGTGAGTTTTGTTTCAGAGGGAAAGGCCCGTTGTTTATGTTTGGGGCCTATAGGCCCGGAGTGGCCGGGCTGGCTCCTGAAAATCCGCGATACGCAGGATGCCTCCTTTTCAGACCAAGCTGGCACCAGTGCCAACTCGGGCTGGTTTGATAGTGCCAACGGAGTCCCACAATCTGCCATCAAGGACCGGGGCTGGTGACTTTTGTTTCAGAGGGAAAGGCCCGCTTGTTTATGTTTGGGGCCATAGGCCCGGAGTGGCCGGCTGGCTCCTGAAAAATCTGCGATACGCAGGATGCCTCCCAGACCCAAGCTGGCACCAGTGCCAACTCGGGCTGGTTTGATAGTGCCAACGGAGTCCCACAATCTGCCACCAAGGACCGGGGCTGGTGAGTTTTGTTTCAGAGGGAAAGGCCCGTTGTTTATGTTTGGGGCCATAGTGCCCGGAGTGGCCGGCTGGCTCCTGAAAATCCGCGATACGCAGGATGCCTTCCCAGACCCAAGCTGGCACCAGTGCCAACTCGGGCTGGTTTGATAGTGCCAACGGAGTCCCACAATCTGCCATCAAGGACGGGGCTGGTGAGTTTTGTTTCAGAGGGAAAGGCCCGTTGTTTATGTTTGGGGCCATAGGCCCGGAGTGGCCGGGCTGGCTCCTGAAAAATCCGCGCATACGCAGGATGCCTCCCAGACCCAAGCTGGCACCAGTGCCAACTCGGGCTGGTTTGATAGTGCCAACGGAGTCCCACAATCTGCCATCAAGGACCGGGGCTGGTGAGTTTTGTTTCAGAGGGAAAGGCCCGTTGTTTATGTTTGGGGCCATAGGCCCGAGTGGCCGGCTGGCTCCTGAAAATCCGCTGATACGCAGGATGCCTCCCAGACCCAAGCTGGCACCAGTGCCAACTCGGGCTGGTTTGATAGTGCCAACGGAGTCCCACAACCTGCCATCAAGGACCGGGGCTGGTGAGCTTTGTTTCAGAGGGAAAGGCCCGTTGTTTATGTTTGGGGCCACAGGCCCGGAGTGGCCGGCTGGCTCCTGAAAATCCGCGATACGCAGGATGCCTCCCAGACCCAAGCTGGCACCAGTGCCAACTCGGGCTGGTTTGATAGTGCCAACGGAGCCCCACAACCCGCCATCAAGGACCGGGGCTGGTGAGTTTTGTTTCAGAGGGAAAGGCCCGTTGTTTATGTTTTGGGGCCATATGCCCGCGTGGCCGGCTGGCTCCTGAAAAATCCGCGATACGCAGGATGCCTCCCAGACCCAAGCTGGCACCAGTGCCAACTCGGGCTGGTTTGATAGTGCCAACGGAGTCCCACAATCTGCCATCAAGGACCGGGGCTGGTGAGTTTTGTTTCAGAGGGAAAGGCCCGTTGTTTATGTTTGGGGCCATATGCCCCGAGTGGCCGGTTGGCTCCTGAAAATCCGCGCGATACGCAGGATGCCTCCCAGACCCAAGCTGGCACCAGTGCCAACTCGGGCTGGTTTGATAGTGCCAACGGAGTCCCACAATCTGCCACCAAGGACCGGGGCTGGTGACTTTTGTTTCAGAGGGAAAGGCCCGTTGTTTATGTTTGGGGTCATAGGCCCGGAGTGGCCGGTTGGCTCCTGAAAATCCGGCGATACGCTAGGATGCCCTCCCAGACCCAAGCTGGCACCAGTGCCAACTCGGGCTGGTTTGATAGTGCCAACGGAGTCCCAAAACCTGCCATGAAGGACCGGGGCTGGTGAGTTTTGTTTCAGAGGGAAAGGCCCGTTGTTTATGTTTGGGGCCATAGGCCCGGAGTGGCGGGTTGGCTCCTGAAAATCCGCGATACGCAGGATGCCTTCCCAGACCCAAGCTGGCACCAGTGCCAACTCGGGCTGGTTTGATAGTGCCAACGGAGTCCCACAATCTGCCATCAAGGACGGGGCTGGTGAGTTTTGTTTCAGAGGGAAAGGCCCGTTGTTTATGTTTGGGGCCTTAGGCCCGAGTGGCCGCGGTTGGCTCCTGAAAATCCGCGATACGCAGGATGCCTCCCAGACCCAAGCTGGCACCAGTGCCAACTCGGGCTGGTTTGATAGTGCCAACGGAGTCCCACAATCTGCCATCAAGGACCGGGGCTGGTGAGTTTTGTTTCAGAGGGAAAGGCCCGTTGTTTATGTTTGGGGCCATAGGCCCGGAGTGGCCGGGTTGGCTCCTGAAAAATCCGCCGATACGCAGGATGCCTCCCAGACCCAAGCTGGCACCAGTGCCAACTCGGGCTGGTTTGATAGTGCCAACGGAGTCCCACAACCTGCCACCAAGGACCGGGGCTGGTGAGTTTTGTTTCAGAGGGAAAGGCCCGCTTGTTTATGTTTGGGGCCACAGGCCCGGAGTGGCCGGCTGGCTCCTGAAAATCCGCCGATACGCGGATGCTTCCCAGACCAAGCTGGCACCAGTGCCAACTCGGGCTGGTTTGATAGTGCCAACGGAGTCCCACAATCTGCCACCAAGGACCGGGGCTGGTGAGTTTTGTTTCAGAGGGAAAGGCCCGTTGTTTATGTTTGGGGCCATGTGCCCGGAGTGGCCGGTTGGCTCCTGAAAATCCGCGATACGCAGGATGCCTTCCCAGACCAAGCTGGCACCAGTGCCAACTCGGGCTGGTTTGATAGTGCCAACGGAGTCCCACAATCTGCCATCAAGGACCGGGGCTGGTGAGTTTTGTTTCAGAGGGAAAGGCCCGTTGTTTATGTTTGGGGCCATAGGCCCGGAGTGGCCGGTTGGCTCCTGAAAATCCGCGATACGCAGGATGCCTTCCCAGACCAAGCTGGCACCAGTGCCAACTCGGGCTGGTTTGATAGTGCCAACGGAGTCCCACAATCTGCCATCAAGGACCGGGGCTGGTGAGTTTTGTTTCAGAGGGAAAGGCCCGTTGTTTATGTTTGGGGCCATATGCCCGGAGTGGCCGGTTGGCTCCTGAAAATCCGCGGATACGCAGGATGCCTCCCAGACCCAGCTGGCACCAGTGCCAACTCGGGCTGGTTTGATAGTGCCAACGGAGTCCCACAATCTGCCATCAAGGACCGGGGCTGGTGACTTTTGTTTCAGAGGGAAAGGCCCGTTGTTTATGTTTGGGGCCATATGCCCGGAGTGGCCGGTTGGCTCCTGAAAAACCGGCGATACGCAGGATGCCTTCCCAGACCCAGCTGGCACCAGTGCCAACTCGGGCTGGTTTGATAGTGCCAACGGAGTCCCACAATCTGCCATCAAGGACCGGGGCTGGTGAGTTTTGTTTCGGAGAGGGAAAGGCCCGTTGTTTATGTTTGGGGCCGTAGGCCCGGAGTGGCGGGTTGGCTCCTGAAAATCCGGATACGCAGGATGCCTCCCAGACCCAAGCTGGCACCAGTGCCAACTCGGGCTGGTTTGATAGTGCCAACGGAGTCCCACAATCTGCCATCAAGGACCGGGGCTGGTGACTTTTGTTTCAGAGGGAAAGGCCCGTTGTTTATGTTTGGGGCCTGTGCCCGGAGTGGCCGGTTGGCTCCTGAAAACCGCTCATACGCAGGATGCTCTCCCAGACCAAGCTGGCCCAGGGCCAACCGGGGGTTTTTGGGGGGGGCCCCCGGGGGGGTGAGTTTTGTTTCAGAGGGAAAGGCCCGTTGTTTATGTTTGGGGCCTGAGGCCGGAGTGGCCGGTTGGCTCCTGAAAATCCGCGATACGCAGGATGCCTTCCCAGACCCAAGCTGGCACCAGTGCCAACTCGGGCTGGTTTGATAGTGCCAACGGAGTCCCACAATCTGCCATCAAGGACCGGGGCTGGTGAGTTTTGTTTCAGAGGAAAAGGCCCGTTGTTTATGTTTGGGGCCTTCCCGAGTGGCCGGGCTGGCTCCTGAAAATCCGGCAATACGCAGGATGCCTCCCAGACCCAAGCTGGCACCAGTGCCAACTCGGGCTGGTTTGATAGTGCCAACGGAGTCCCACAATCTGCCATCAAGGAACGGGGCTGGTGAGTTTTGTTTCAGAGGGAAAGGCCCGTTGTTTATGTTTGGGGCCTTTGGCCCGGAGTGGCGGGTGGGCTCCTGAAAAATCCGCTGATACGTAAGATGCCTCTCCAGACACAAGCTGGCACCAGTGCCAACTCGGGCTGGTTTGATAGTGCCAACGGAGTCCCACAC
>NW_022147892.1:0-5961 GCF_901933205.1 Camarhynchus parvulus
GATCCAATAGGGTTTGGGGGGACCCAAATTTACCCACGATCTGCAAATATACCCAGCCTTGGTGTCCTCAGACCGGCACCAATTTATGCTCACCATATTATTGTCTGCGTTCTCCCATGTTCCTCCCAGAGAAATCATTGCTCAGGCCATCCTAGTCCTGGAAATTGATATGATTCCAACTGGGGACTGGGACCTGGCGCCCTGCCTACGTGTAGCTTGCCCGTATCACCGGGCGAAAAAGATCTTAAAATATCCACCGGTAGCCTGGAGGCAGACACTAGGTTCCTCCCAAACCGGTTGGAGTGCCAGCTTTCTGGGGAGGGACACAATTACCGTCAAAGGAATGCTAGACACGAGGGGAGGCGGGATCATTCCCTCGTAATGGCCGTCATCTGGGGATTGCAAAATGTTGGTGGTCACATTCAGGGTGTAGGGGGCACCCAATTGGCAAGACAAAATAAGGCGTCGTGCAAATTATGGGGCCAGGCAGACGGTTGGCTCAAGTCCGCCCGTTTGTTCTGGATTACGAGCCTCTCACCGGGAGAAAGCACCCTGCCAGTGGGAGCCAAAGTGAAACCTTCGAAACCCTTCAGGTTTTCAGGCAGCGGTCATTGGGGGCGTCCTTCAGAAACTTAATTGGAAATCAGACAAACCAATCCAAGTGTTGACGTGGTAGAAGCTCAATGAGCAAAAATTAAAAGCTCAGGGCGATTTAGGAGCAAGTCAGAAAAGAGCAACCTGGTGCGGAGACCATGTCTGCATGGAACTCCCCAGTGTTTGTCATTCGCGAAGTCATCTGGCAAGTAAGTGGCGGCTCCTCCAATTTAATCTTCGAAAATAAATGAAATTATACAAGATATGGGTGTCCTTCAGCCAGGGATGCCATATCCCCTCGGCTGATACCCCCAAAATTGGAATTTGGTTATAATAGACTTAAAAGATTGTTTCTCTAAATTCTACATCCAGATGATGCCCCACGTTTGTGTTCACGGTGCCTGCTTTGAACTGTGAAGCTCCTGGCAAACGCTACCACTGGTGTGTTCTCCCACGGGATGAAATGCAGTCCAGTTATTTGTCAGTGGTAATACAGTGCTGCTCTTCTCGCCCATCCAAGGAAATATGGTGACGCTATCCACCATTACATGGATGACGTGCTGGTCTGTGCCCGCCGCGACGACGCATCTGTTGTCCACGGCTGTCCTGGCGTGTGAATTGATTGTTTAACGCCGCAGGGTTTGGAGCTCCAAAGCGAAGATTCAGCGATGCCGCCTCTGGCGTACCGCCCGGAAATTAAGCAAAGCGGACCATTGTTCTTGCGGAAATTGGATATTCGCCCGGAAGGTGAACACCTTGGCAGATGCCCATCAGCTTATTGGGGCGTTGAATTGGGGGTGAGGCCCTGGCTGGGGCATTGGCCACCGAGGACCTAGCCCCCCTTTTTCGATTTGCTGAAAGGGGAGGCGCTTGTTTCGCCAGGGACCTCACCCCAGAGGCCAGTGCCGCCGGGAGAAAAATCCATTACATTAATCGAAAAGTAATCGCAGGCTCACGTATAATGGACCTGCCTTTCAAATTTATCATATTAGGCTGATTGCCACACCTCCACGGTCTCATTTTTCAATGGGGACCGTCCCCGAGAATATCTAAGAAGGAAAGGGCAAGGGGCCAAGGCTCTGCTTTCAGCCCCCTCTTGTTATAGAGTGGGTGTTCCTCTCAGCCGCCCATCGGTCCAAGAGGATCACGCGGCCCACGAGGCTGGTGGCAGAACTGATCTCAAAAGGCTCGCTTGGCGGATCAGGGAGCTGGCAGGTGTGTGGATTTTGGGTGCATTCACATCCCAATTGAGCTAAAAATCTGGCAAGTTTCATATGAAAATGTTAGATGAACTCTTTCAGAGAGCGAAGTCCTTCAGTTCGCTTTTGGCAGCTACACCGGCAAGCCGATGTTGGGCGGCCTGCCCATCCTTTGTTTAGTGATGACTTGCATTTCAAATTTTCCACCAAAAAGGTTTTGAGTCGAGTTCCTTTTGACGCCTTTGACAGTGTTTACAGACACGTCTGGGGTCCCCCAACAAGTTATCTTGAAAGATCCCCAAACTCAGCGTTGGGAGATGGATGTTAATGTAGTTGAGGGTTCCCCTCAAGTCGCTGAGTTGGACGCTGTGGTCAGGGTGTTCAAGAAATTTCAGGACCCACCGCTTAATTTGGTCACAGATTCAGCCTATGTTGCTGGTGTGAAGTTGCCAGGAGCTGAAAACGCTGTCTTGTAAGAAGTTCTCAATTTGGCCTTGTACAATCTGCTCCTCGAAACTTATCCAACTCATCTCCCAGAGAGCAGATGTACTACGTGATGCACACAAGATCACACACAGATCTGCCCCGTTCATCGCTGAGGGCAACCGCAGGGCTGATGCCCTTGGCGGCCCCTGCTGAAGTTGAACCTGAGTGGGCCCCTGCAGCAACAGTCAAATGGGCCCCGCTCGGACGTGTTCCAACAGGCCAAGATCAGTCACCAGCTCTTTTATCAGAATGCACCTGGCCTGGTTCGCCAATTCCACCTGACGCGAAAGCAGGCTAAGGCCATTGTGGCCACGCAGCCCCAGTGTCAGCGGGACCAACTACCATCGCTACCGCTGGCGCCAACCCTAGGGGCCTTTCTAGCTGTGAGGTGTGGCAAACAGATGTCACCAAAATCCCATCTTTTAGAGCGCCTCAAATATGTTCATGTGTCTCAGGACACTTTTTCCAGCGCCGTTTTCGCTTCTGCCAGGGAGGGGGAGAGCCGTGGACGTTCAGAAACATCCGGCCCAGGCTTTTCTCTGTGCTGGGCATCCCCAAGGTGCTAAAAACAGATAACGGGCCTGGCAGATGTATCCGGGAGCTCAAGAGCTTCCTGCAGCGTATGGGGAATAGAGCACAAAAACCGGCATCCCCTATTCCCCCACAGGACAAGCCGTGATCGAGAGGACCCATCAGAGCCTCAAGCGAGTTCTCACCCATCAGACACCAGCCATGAAGATGGAGTCCCCTCAAACCCAGTTATCTCGGGCACTTTATACAATCAATTTTCTAAATTGCTCTTTTGATAATTTAAACCCGCCCAGCAGCGCACGCGGGGGAACGGTGACTTGCGGATGAAACAAAAGCCCCCGGTTTTGGTGCGAGATCTGGAAACCTGGCCGGGAGGGGCCTTTTGAGCTGTGGACCTGGGGTTGGGGATACACGTGCGTGTCCACCCCCTCGGGTCTCAAGTGGGTCCCTTCCCGCTGGGTACGGCCCTTTGTGCCCCGTGCAGGAAACACAGTCCCGCAGACTCCTCAGGTAAAGGTGGCCAGTTGGTGGCGTCGGCGAAAGTCTGGTTCCTTCTTATCCAACCTTTTCTCTGCAGAATCTCTCGACGCAGGATTTTCTTTCCACCTAGACCCAGAAATTCCCCCTGAGACAGAACCTCTCGTGTTTATATGAGTTCCCTTTGTTTACATTTCAGAAATGCACACCATCACCATGCCCGCTGTTCCAGTCCTGTTGAGTTTCATGGCCGTCGGAGTTTTTCTACCACCAATAGCTCCGTGGCCTGTTTCCCAGCCGGATCATAATATCTGGAAAATGCTTGCGCGTTCCACCGCCGCTAAAGATATCTGCCTCGACACCGGCAGCACTGAAAGCCCATTAGGTACTTGCCTGGTTGGGATCCCTCTCCCAAATGATAAATTCCCCTTCCCCACCAATTTCGAATTCAGGGCGTGGGAAAATCGAAAGGTTGTCCATGGAGGCCCCGGCCCGAGCCCTCGCACCACCTGGGAGAGAGGTGCTGGTCGCCTTGCCATGGGCAAAAAAGAAAACCAACCCCTTGAGTTCGATCTGCTCGGTTCGTCAAAAGCCCAAATCTGTTTTCAGTTTTCCCCCCCCTACCAGCTTTCGCCTTCTCCTGAGCTGATCATTTTTAGGCAACGGAAAAAACAGTTTCAGGCTGCTGCATGGTGTGAGACCACCGTCACCATTGCAGCTGCCACCATGATGAATGGTCTTCCCCGTGTTCTCCCCAAAGGAAATTTTTTCATTTGTGGCGACCGAGCATGGGCAGGCATCCTCTCGGCTTGTGGGAGGTCCATGTACTTTTGGACAGCTGGCTGTTTTCGGCTCAACATGACCGAAATTAATAATTGGCGTGAAGCAAATTTTACAAACAGCACGATTCGGTCTAAAAAGAAGTCTGAAACAATTCAGTTCTGACTGCGACTCTGAAATTGCTCATTGGCCAAAATCCAAAAGAGTTGCGATGTCTATACTTCTACCCTGGGTTGCCACTGGAAAGGCGCTGGGTGAATTGTGAGAATTAGAATGTTGGGTAGTGAAACAAGCCAATTTGACCTCAGCTGCTCTTAGTGAACTCTTAGAAGAAGAGAGAATAACCAGGCAAGCTACCTTGCAAAATAGGGCTGCCCCTTGACTACTTTGCTGCTGTTTGCACCATCACTCTTGCAAGGAGTTCGAGGGGCTCTGTTGTTTTGATTTAAAGTCTAAGGCCGAGGATGTGCGGGCCAAAATAGATAAGATGGAACAAAGAGTCAGCGAGATTCAACAAGAATCATCCGACTGGTTGAACAATTTATTCTCCGGGACCGGACTTTCCAACTGGGCAACTTCCTTAGTAAAAGACATTATTTACGTTTTACTTACTCTTATTTTCATAACAATCAGTTCTTTAGTTGTTTGGTCCTGTGTTAAGGGACTGGTCCAAAAGGTGACAAAAACTCCACAGGTCAACTTGGCTTTGGTTTCGGTCCCTCCACTGCTAGAGGCCTTCACCGACGTGGAGATGGCCTGCCAAACGCTCCCGACTGAGAGCGATTGGGCAGAAGATGGTGGAGAGCAAGAACTCACCGAAGATGTTGAGCTCCCCAGTTGGGAAGCATGAAACATCCCAGCCCTGACAACTTAAGTTAAATTTCCCCTCTTTTTTCTCTTTTATTTTTTTTTGTGTAAAAAAGGGGGAGATGTTGTGGTGTGTGGTGGTGGTGTTTTAAGTTGTATTACAGTCTGTTTTATAAGTTGTAGTTTTATTACTCAAAATGGTTCCAGTATTTCATAAGAGGGTTCTGTCCCAGACTCCAGACTCCCTGCACCTGCTCCCTCCTGCAGTTATCTGTCTGTCACAGGTTTCCATAGTAACTCCCGCCTTTTTTGTATCAATTTTCATGTCCATCTATAATCCCCACCTTGTTTTCTCATTATCTCGATTTCCCTTCCCTTGTTACTTTGGCAACCCACCTGCCTGCCCACTCCCCAGCCCCAGAAACTTCCATCCAGGGCAGGAGGTGATTGGTGCAGGTGGGGTTGTCCTTCCTATGTTGTTCCCTCATTTGTTATTGTCTCATGCTCATCATTCTGTTCTGTATTATGATTTGTTTGCTGTGGCGCGCTCCTCCCTTCGGGGAAATCTATTAACTGCTTGCCCCTGGGGGCGGATCTGGGGTAGTTCGCTGCAGTCTCCCTCCTGACCCGTACGTTCCTCTCCTCAATAAACCCTCCCTGCTGCGACGAACTGCTGCCTCTCTGCCTTGTCCTTGCTGCCTTCGCTAGCTAGCTGCCGCTTCCCTGCCTTCCAGGGGGACGCAGTCCTTCACCCCTGCCGTGAAGGAGCTCCCCTAGCCAGCCAGCCGCCTCAGTCGCTCCCGCCGGGTTTAAGGCTGAAGTGGCCACGCGGCTGGCCCAACCAGGCTGTGGTGTGCGTTTTGTGGACGCGCCGGGCTCAGGGACACACGCAGCAGCAGAGGTGCACATTCCCCTGCCAGGCACTCAGTGGTGCTGCCTGCAGCTGTGAGCTGAGGCAGGCACAGCCAGCTGGCCTGAGCAAAACAGGCTCTCCCCTGGCTGTGGCTGCAGTCACCTGCCTGCAGGGACATCCCTGGCCCTGCAAGTGCAGCTCTTGCTCTGCCTTAGCCTAGTGCAGAGCATTTTA
>NW_022147893.1:0-5957 GCF_901933205.1 Camarhynchus parvulus
ACCTGGGCATGTGACTTTTTGTTTCAAGGGAAAAGGGGCGAAGTTTATATTTGGGGCGTGAGGCCCTCAGTGGCGGCTGGCACCCTGAAAATCAGCGATGCGCGGTATGCCTCCCAGACCCAAGCTGGCACCAGTGCCAACTCGGGCTGGTTTGATAGTGCCAACGGGTCCTACAATCTGCCATCAGGAACCAGGGCAGGTGAGTTTTGTTTCCGAGGAGAATGCCATTGTTTATATTCTGGGGCTCTGTGGCCCAAAGTGCCGGCTGGCTCCTGAAAATCCAGCGATACGGGGAATGCTTCCCAGACCCAAGCTGGCACCAAGCGCCAAACTCGGGCTGGTTTGATTGTGCCAACGAGTCCTACAATCTGCCATCAGGAACTGGGGCAGGTGACTTTGTTTCAGAGGAAAGGGCCGTTGTTTTATATTTGGGGGTCTGTGGACGGGAGTGGCGGCGGCTCCTGAAAATCGCGATAGGCGGGATGCCTCCAAGACCCAAGCTGGCACCAGTGCCAACTTCGGGCTGGTTTGATAGTGCCAACAGAGTCCTACAATCTGCCATCAGGAACCGGGGCTGGAGACTTTTGTTTCAGAGGGAAAGGGCCGTTGTTTATGTTTGGGGGTGTGGACCAGAGTGGCGGCTGGCTCCTGAAAATCCAGCGATCGCCAGGATGCCTCCCAGACCCATGCTGGCACCTGTGCCATCTCGGGCTGGTTTGATAGTGCCAGCAGGTGCTACAGTCTTCCATCAGGAACCTGGGCAGGTGACTTTTGTTTCCCAGGAAAGGGCTGAAGTTTCTGTTTGGTGGCCTGGGGGCCGGGTGGCGGCTGGCTCCTGAAAATCCAGCGATCACGCAGGATGCCTCCCAGAACCATGCTGGCACCAGTGCCAACTCAGGCTTGTTTGATAGTGCCAGCGGAGTCCTACAATCTGCCATCCAGAACCTCTGCAGGTGACTTTTTGTTTCAGAGAAAGGGCCGTTGTTTTATATTTTGGGGGTCTGTTGACAGGAGTGGCTGGCTGGCTCCTGAAAATCCGCGATACAGGGAATGATTCCCCAGGCCGAAGCTGGCACCAGTGCCAACTCGGGCTGGTTTGATAGGTGCCAACGGTCCTACAATCTGCCATCAGGAACCGGGGCTGATGACTTTTCCTTCCCAGGGGAAAGGATCGTTGCTTATGTTTGGGGGTCTGTGGCCTGGAATGGCGGCTGGCTCCTGAAAATCTCTGCGTCTGGGATGCCTCCCCAGACCCAAGCTGGCACCAGTGCCAACTTGGCCTGGTTTGATAGTGCCAACAGTCCCTACAATCTGCCATCGGAACCAGGGCAGGTGACTTTTGTTTCCCAGGGAAAGTGCCGTTGCTTATGTTTGGGGTCTGTGGACAGGAGTGTCCGGCTGGCTCCTGAAAATCCGCGATACAGGGAATGATTCCCAGACCCACGTTGGCACCAGTACAAACTCCGGCAAGTTTCATAGTGCCAACGGAGTCCTACAATCTGCCATCCGGGACCTGGGCAAGTGATTTTGGTTTCACAGGGAAAGGGCCGTTGTTTATATTTGGGGGTCTGTGGCCGGGTGGCGGCTGGCTCCTGAAAATCTGCAATATAGGGAATGATTCCCAGACCCAAGCTGCCACCAGTGGCAACTCGGGCTTGTTTGATAGTGCCAACGGAGTCCTACAATCTGCCATGCGGAACCTGGGCAGGTGACTTTTGTTTCAGAGAGAAAGGGCCGTTGTTATATTTGGGAGTCTGTTGAAAGGAGTGGCCAGCTGGCTCTTGAAAATCCGCGATATAGGGAATGATTTTCAGACCCAAGCTGGCACCAGTGCCAACTCGGGCTGGTTTGATAATGCCAACGGAGTTTTACAATCTACCATCAGGAACCGGGGCTCATGACTTTTCCTTCCCAGGGAAAGTGCCGTTGTTTATGTTTGGGGGTCTGTGGCCCAGAGTGGCCGGCTGGCTCCTGAAAATCTGCGATACAGGGAATGATTCCCAGACCCAAGCTGGCACCAGTTCCAACTCGGGCTGGTTTGGTAGTGCCAACGGAGTCCTACAATCTGCCATCAGGAACCGGGGCTGATGACTATACGTTCCCAGGGAAAGGGTCGTAAATAATGTTTGGGGGCAGGTGCCCCGGGGTGGCCGGCTGGCTCCTGAGAATCGGCGATACAGGGAATGATTCCCAGACCCAAGCTGGCACCAGTGCCAACTCGGGCTGGTTTGATAGAGCCAACGGAGTCCTACAATCTGCCATCAGGAACCGGGGCTGGTGAATTTTATTTCAGATGGAAGCAGCCGTTGTTTATGTTTTGGGGCTCTGTGGCCGGGTGGCGGCTGGCTCCTGAAAATCCGCGATACGCAGGATGCCTCCCAGACCCAAGCTGGCACCAGTGCCAACTCGGGCTGGTTTGATACTGCCAACGGTGTCCTACAATCTCCCATCCGGAACATGGGCAGGTGACTTTTGTTTCAGGGGGAAAGGGCCGTTGTTTATATTTGGGGGTCTGTGGACAGCAGTGGCCGGCTGGCTCCTGAAAATCCAGCGATACAGGGAATGATTCCCAGACCCAAGCTGGCACCAGTGCCAACTTCGGGCTGGTTTGATAGTGCCAGCGAGGTCCTACAATCTGCCATCAGGAACCGGGGCTGATGACTTTTTCCTTCCCAGGGAAAGGGTCCTTGATTATGTTTGGGGGTCTGTGGCCGGGTGGCGGCTGGCTCCTGAAAATCCAGCGATACAGGGAATGCTTCCCAGACCCAAGCTGGCACCAGTGACAACTCGGGCTGGTTTGATAGTGCCAACGGAGTCCTACAATCTGCCATCAGAAACCTGGGCAGGCGACTTTTATTTCCAAGGGAATGTGCCGTTGATTTTGTTTGGGGGTCTGTGGACAGGGTGGCGGCTGGCTCCTGAAAATCCCGCGATCACAGGGATGCTTCCCAGACCCAAGCTGGCACTAGGTGCCAACTCAGGCTGGTTTGATAGTGCCAACGGAGTCCTACAATCTGCCATCAGGACCAGGGGCTGGTGAGTTTTTGTTTCCCAGGAAAGTGCCGTTGTTCATATTTGGGTCTCTGCGCCCGGGTGGCGGCTGGCTCCTGAAAATCAGCGATACAGGGAATGCTTCCCAGATCCAAGCTGGCACCAGTGCTAACTTCGGGCTGGTTTCATAGTGCCAGCGGAGTCCTACAATCTGACATCACGAACCTGGGCTGATGACTTTTCCTTCCCAGGAAAGGCCGATATTTATATTTGGGGGCGGTGGCCTGTGGTAGCCAGCTGGCTCCTGAAAATCCGCGATATGCAGGATGCCCCCCAGACCCAAGCTGGCACCAGTGCCAACTCGGGCTGGTTGGATGGTGCCAACGGACTCCTACAGTCTGCCATCAGGAACCAGGGCAGGTGAATTTTGTTTCCCAGGGAAAGGGCCGTTGTTTCTATTTGTGGGCATGTAGCCTAGAGTGGCCGGCTGGCTCCTGAAAATCCACGATACGCAGGGGATGCCTCTCAGACCCAAGCTGGCACCAGTGCCAACTCGGGCTGCTTTGATAGTGTCAACGGAGTCCTACAATCTGCCATCCGGAACCTGGGCATGTGACTTTTGTTTCAAACGGAAAGGGCCGTTGTTTATGTTTGGGGGCCATAGGCCGGGTGGCGGATGGCTCCTGAAAATCCATGATCGCGGGATGCCTCCCAGACCCAAGCTGGCACCAGTGCCAACTCGGGCTGGTTTGATAGTGCCAACGGAGTCCTACAATCTGCCATCCAGGACCTAGGCAGGTGATTTTGGTTTCACAGGGAAAGGGCCGTTGTTTATATTTGGGGGTCTGTGGGAAGGAGTGGCCGTCTGGCTCCTGAAAATCCACGATACAGGGAATGATTCCCAGACCCAAGCTGGCACCAGTTCCAACTCGGGCTGGTTTGATAGTGCCAACGGAGTCCTAAAATCTGCCATCAGAAACCGGGGCTGGTGACTTTTTTGTATCCCAGGAAAGGGTCGTTGATTATGTTTCGGCCGGTGGACAGGAGTGGCCAGCTGCCTCCTGAAAATCTGCGATACAGGGAATGATTCCCAGACCCAAGCTGGCACCAGTGCCAACTCAGGCTAGTTTCATAGTGCCAACGGAGTCCTACAATCTGCCATCAGGACCAGGGGCTGGTGACTTTTATTTAAGAGGAAACGGCCGTTGTTTATGCTTGGGGGCTCTGTGGCCCGGAGTGGCGGCTGGCTCCTGAAAATCCGCGTTACGCAGGATGCCTCCCAGACCCAAGCTGGCACCAGTGCCAACTTCGGGCTGGTTTGATAGTGCCAATGGCGTTTCCCCTACAATCTGCCATCAGGAACCTGGGCAGGCGACTTTTTGTTTCCAAGGGAATGTGCGTTGTTTATGTTTGGTGGCCTGAGGCCCAATTTGGTGGCCGGCTGGCTCCGGAAAATCCGCGATAAGCAGGATGCCTCCCAGACCCAAGCTGGCACCAGTGCCAACTCGGGCTGGTTTCATAGTGCCAACGGAGTCCTACAATCTACCATAAGGGCCAGGGCCTGGTGACATTTATTTCAGAGGGAAAGAGCCGTTTTTTATGCTTGGGGATCTGGACCGGAGTGGACAGCTGGCTCCTGAATATCCGCGTTATTGCGAATGATTCCCAGACCCAAGCTGGCACCGGTGCCAAATCAGGCTGGTTTGATAGTGCCAACGGAGTCCTACAATCTGCCATCAGGACCAGGGGCAGGTGACATTTTTTTCAGAAGGAAAAGGTCGTTGATTATGCTTGGGGATCTGCGGCCCGGAGTGGCCAGCTGGCTCTTGAAAATCCGCGATACGCAGAATGCCCCCCAGACCCAAGCAGCCACCAGTGCCAACTCGGGCTGGTTTGATAGTGCCAACGGAGTCCTACAATCTGCCATCACGAACCTGGGCAGGTGACTTTGTTTCAGAGGGAATGGACCGTTGTTTATATTTGGGGGTATGTGCACAGGAGTGGCCGGCTGGCTCCTGAAAATCCGCGATACAGGGAATGATTCCCAGACCCAAGCTGGCACCAGTGCCAACTCGGGCTGGTTTGATAGTGCCAACGGAGTCCTACAATCTGCCATCAGGGACCTGGGTTGGTGACTTTTGATTCAAAGGGAAAGGGTCGTTGTTTATATTTGGGGCCTGAGGCCGGGTGGCCCGCTGGCTCCCTGAAAATCCGCGTTACGCAGGATGCCTCCAAGACCCAAGCTGGCACCAGTGCCAACTCGGGCTGGTTTGATAGTACCAATGGAGTCCCTACAATCTGCCATCCGGAACCTGGGCAGGTGACTTTTTGTTTCAGAGGGAAAGGGCCGTTGTTTATATTTGGGGGTCTGTGGACAGGAGTGGCCAGCAGGCTCCTGAAAATCAGCGATAAAGGGAATGCTTCCCAGACCCCAGCTGGAACAAATGCCAACTCGGGCTGGTTTCATAGTGCCAGCGAGGAGTCCCTACAATCTGCCATCAGGAACCGGGCTCGTGACTTTTCCTTTCCATGGAAAGGGTCGTTATTTATGTTTGGGGGCGGTGGACTGGGTGGCCGGCTGGCTCCTGAAAATCGCGATACACAAGGATGCCTCCTAGACCCAAGCTGGCACCAGTGCCAACTCGGGCTGGTTTTGATAGGTGCCTATGGAGTCCCGCACTGCCCATCAGGACCAGGGGCTGGTGACTTTTGTTTCAGAGGGAAAAGGGCCGTTGTTTATGTTTGGGGCCTGTGGCCGGTGGCCGGCTGGCTCCTGAAAATCAGCGATACGGATGCCTCCCAGACCCAAGCTGGCACCAGTGCCAGCTCGGGCTGGTTTGATAGTGCCAACAGAGTCCTACAATCTGCCATCCCGGAACCTGGGCAGGTGACTATTGTTTCAGAGGGAAAGGGCGAAGTTTCTATTTGGGGGTCTGTGGCCGGGTGGCGGCTGGCTCATGAAAACA